>NW_026777582.1:0-205280 GCF_028023285.1 Balaenoptera ricei
AAATGTCCAACAACAGGTAAATGGATAAAGAAGAAGTGGTCCGTGTACACAATGGAATATTAGCCATGGAAGACAATGAACCATTGCTCTTTGAGGCACCACAAATGAGTCTGGAGATAATCACGAAAGATGAGGTAAGTTGGAAAGCAAAAGACCTGTGTTCTATGATAGCACTTATAGGCGTTATCTAATAACTGACACAAATGAACATATTTCCACAGAGAAAGACACTCACAGATTTAGAAAACAAACTATGCTCATCTAAAACGACAGGTGGGGGGAATGGATAAATTAAGATTAGTGTTACTATACGTATACAAACACATATGATATACATATCTCAAAAAGACCAACCATATAGCAAGGGACGTCTGCGGAACCCTCTGTAACATTTTACATGGGAAGAGGATCTGTACTTGAATAGACATATATAATGTACAAATGAACCAGATTGTGTACACCTAGGACAAACAATATTCTAAGCTTTACCCCAATTAAAACACTTTTAAAAACCAAGAAGAAATAATGACACATAAACTTATGGGGGTCTCTCCACGCACATTCCAATGTAATTTACAACCTAGGAACACGACTTCCAGAAAGGCTCTGCTGCCCTACTCCCCAGATTTGGGAATGGAGAAATGCTGCCTCCTTGAGGCCACTTCCCACAACAGCAGCTTTAAACCCATTGCTAAAGGTCACTAAATATTCACCAAACTTGCAGTTCGGGAAATGACACCTGCTCTCTAAAAAAACGCTGGGGTGGAAAATCGACCAAATAACTCAAAAGAGGGCAACCTTCCAAGAAGACAATTTCAAGAGTTATATCGTACTGCCAATTGTTTCCTTTTTTTAACGGAAAAGAAAACGGCGGAGAAAAATGATGAGTTTTACGAATTTTCAAAGACATGCAAACCCAAATTACAAAAACCTATCAGCTCACAGCAGCCAGAAGGGCCATTAGCATCAATGCTGTAAACAATAAATGCTGAAGCGATTGTGGAGAAATGCGTACCCTCGATTCTAAGGGGGACGTGGTAAGAGCCACTAATGAAAACACAAAGAAGGTGCTTTGCAAAGGGAAACACGGTGCTACCAGTCAATCAATCACACCCACTGCTGGGCCTATCACCTGAGAAAATGAGAATCAAAAAGTCACAGGCTGGCAATCCTGCACTCCAACAATATTTACCATAGCCAACACTTGGAAGCAATGAAAATGTCCATCAACCGAGGAATGCACAAAGAAGAAGTGGTCCACGTACACAGTGGAAAATTACTCCAATAAAAAATAAAAATTAAATTTAAAAATCCAACAAAAGTAAGGAGACATCAGCTTGTGTGGGTTTGTCCGGGCACACTCCACTCTAATTTATAACCGAGAAACACCACAGGCCGCCAGGGCTTTTCCCTAGTTCCCAGGGTGGGGAACATAGAAAGGCTGCCGCCCTCTGGCAGTTACCGGCAAAAGCAGTTTTAAAGCCTGTGCTAATGGTCATTTCATAGGAACAAGTACTGCAGAACTGTAAATGAAACCTGCCCTCAAAATGTCTTCAGGGAGGTAACGGCCAAAACATTTCAAAAGGTGACACGTACGTTAAGAGAACACTTTGAAGAACTAAGGGGTAATCACTGCTTGAAAAATAAAAAGGACATGCCTTAAAGCTCAATTTCAACGGATTATGAGGCACATGCGAATTCAACCACAAAGAGGTATCAGCTCACACTTGTCAGAATAACCATGAGCAAGAAAACTACAAACAATAAATGCTGAAGGTGTTGTGGAGAAATGCATACCCTCAACTTCAAGGGGGACGTAAGTTGGAAAGGGCCACGAATGAGAACAGAATGGAGGTGCCTTAAAAAGGTAAACATTGAGCTACCATATGATCCAGCAGGCCCACTCCTCCACCTATAATCTAGGAAGAGAGAATTGGAAAGACACAGGCAGGCAAATCTGCATTGCCCAGTATTACAATAGCCAAGATATGGAAGTAACCAAAAAGACCACCAACAGATGGGTGGGCAAAGAAGAACTCCTCCATGTACAGATGGAATATTCGCTAGTGAAAAAAATGAAACAATGCCATTTGCAGCACCATAGATGAGTCTAGACGTAATCACGCCACGTGTACTAAGTGAGAAAGCAAAAGGCACATATCCTATCATATCACTTTCAGGAGTTACTTAAAAATTGATACCAATGAAGATATTTCCACAGAGAAAGGCAATCACAGATTCATTACAAAACTTATGGTTCACCAAATAGAAAGGGATGAGGATTGGATACATTGCCATATTGGGGTTAACAGAGATATACAAACCATGTGAAATATATAACCCCCAAAGACGTACGGAAGACCAGGAGAAGACTACTCAACATTGTGTCATAACCTACATTGGCAAAGGATGCGAGGAAGAATAGATACACGTATATGTGTGAAAGAACCACATCTTGCACACCTAGAACAAACAAACCATTGTAATCAAATTTGCTGGGATAAAAAATAAAAAGTAAGTTACAAATACGAACAAGAAGTAATGAGACATAAAGTTAAAGGGCTTTTTCCTGGCACATTCCATTCTAATATACAACCTAGAACACCACTTCCATTAAGGCTCTGTTTCCCTAGGAACCAAATTTGGTAAAGGAGAAATGCTGCCACCTAGTGGCCGTTTCCTGCAAGAGCAGCTTTAAAGTCACAGCTAATGGTCACTTAACATTCACAAGGACTCAGGGCTGTAAAGGACACTTGCCCTAAATATTTGTGCTGAAGTAGGGAATGGACAAAAAATTCAAAACAGGCAAATGTTTCAAGAAGAGATTAGGAAGAGTTAAGTTTTACTCACACTCTTTTTAAAAAAAAGGAAAATGGATAAAAGCTCAACCTCAGGGAGTGTTAGACGCATGCAATCTAATCTACAAAAAGTTTCAACTTACACCAGTCGGCTGACCATCAGCAAAAAGTCTACAAACAATAAATGCTGAAGGGGTTTTAGAGAACTGTGTACCCTCTGCCTGCTGGTGAGACGTAAAGGGGTAACAGCCAATAATGAGAACAGAAAGGAGCTGCGTTTAAAAGTAAAAATGGAGGTACTATTCAATCCAGCAGGCGCACCATTGGACCTCTCACCTGAGAAGACAAGAATCGAGAAGACACAGGCCGCAAAAGCTGCAGTGCAGCCTTATTCACAATAGCCAAGACAGTGAAGCAATCAAAATGTCCAACAACAGGTAAATGGATAAAGAAGAAGTGGTCCGTGTACACAATGGAATATTAGCCATGGAAGACAATGAACCATTGCTCTTTGAGGCACCACAAATGAGTCTGGAGATAATCACGAAAGATGAGGTAAGTTGGAAAGCAAAAGACCTGTGTTCTATGATAGCACTTATAGGCGTTATCTAATAACTGACACAAATGAACATATTTCCACAGAGAAAGACACTCACAGATTTAGAAAACAAACTATGCTCATCTAAAACGACAGGTGGGGGGAATGGATAAATTAAGATTAGTGTTACTATACGTATACAAACACATATGATATACATATCTCAAAAAGACCAACCATATAGCAAGGGACGTCTGCGGAACCCTCTGTAACATTTTACATGGGAAGAGGATCTGTACTTGAATAGACATATATAATGTACAAATGAACCAGATTGTGTACACCTAGGACAAACAATATTCTAAGCTTTACCCCAATTAAAACACTTTTAAAAACCAAGAAGAAATAATGACACATAAACTTATGGGGGTCTCTCCACGCACATTCCAATGTAATTTACAACCTAGGAACACGACTTCCAGAAAGGCTCTGCTGCCCTACTCCCCAGATTTGGGAATGGAGAAATGCTGCCTCCTTGAGGCCACTTCCCACAACAGCAGCTTTAAACCCATTGCTAAAGGTCACTAAATATTCACCAAACTTGCAGTTCGGGAAATGACACCTGCTCTCTAAAAAAACGCTGGGGTGGAAAATCGACCAAATAACTCAAAAGAGGGCAACCTTCCAAGAAGACAATTTCAAGAGTTATATCGTACTGCCAATTGTTTCCTTTTTTTAACGGAAAAGAAAACGGCGGAGAAAAATGATGAGTTTTACGAATTTTCAAAGACATGCAAACCCAAATTACAAAAACCTATCAGCTCACAGCAGCCAGAAGGGCCATTAGCATCAATGCTGTAAACAATAAATGCTGAAGCGATTGTGGAGAAATGCGTACCCTCGATTCTAAGGGGGACGTGGTAAGAGCCACTAATGAAAACACAAAGAAGGTGCTTTGCAAAGGGAAACACGGTGCTACCAGTCAATCAATCACACCCACTGCTGGGCCTATCACCTGAGAAAATGAGAATCAAAAAGTCACAGGCTGGCAATCCTGCACTCCAACAATATTTACCATAGCCAACACTTGGAAGCAATGAAAATGTCCATCAACCGAGGAATGCACAAAGAAGAAGTGGTCCACGTACACAGTGGAAAATTACTCCAATAAAAAATAAAAATTAAATTTAAAAATCCAACAAAAGTAAGGAGACATCAGCTTGTGTGGGTTTGTCCGGGCACACTCCACTCTAATTTATAACCGAGAAACACCACAGGCCGCCAGGGCTTTTCCCTAGTTCCCAGGGTGGGGAACATAGAAAGGCTGCCGCCCTCTGGCAGTTACCTGCAAAAGCAGTTTTAAAGCCTGTGCTAATGGTCATTTCATAGGAACAAGTACTGCAGAACTGTAAATGAAACCTGCCCTCAAAATGTCTTCAGGGAGGTAACGGCCAAAACATTTCAAAAGGTGACACGTACGTTAAGAGAACACTTTGAAGAACTAAGGGGTAATCACTGCTTGAAAAATAAAAAGGACATGCCTTAAAGCTCAATTTCAACGGATTATGAGGCACATGCGAATTCAACCACAAAGAGGTATCAGCTCACACTTGTCAGAATAACCATGAGCAAGAAAACTACAAACAATAAATGCTGAAGGTGTTGTGGAGAAATGCATACCCTCAACTTCAAGGGGGACGTAAGTTGGAAAGGGCCACGAATGAGAACAGAATGGAGGTGCCTTAAAAAGGTAAACATTGTGCTACCATATGATCCAGCAGGCCCACTCCTCCACCTATAATCTAAGAAGAGAGAATTGGAAAGACACAGGCAGGCAAATCTGCATTGCCCAGTATTACAATAGCCAAGATATGGAAGTAACCAAAAAGACCACCAACAGATGGGTGGGCAAAGAAGAACTCCTCCATGTACAGATGGAATATTCGCTAGTGAAAAAAATGAAACAATGCCATTTGCAGCACCATAGATGAGTCTAGACGTAATCACGCCACGTGTACTAAGTGAGAAAGCAAAAGGCACATATCCTATCATATCACTTTCAGGAGTTACTTAAAAATTGATACCAATGAAGATATTTCCACAGAGAAAGGCAATCACAGATTCATTACAAAACTTATGGTTCACCAAATAGAAAGGGATGAGGATTGGATACATTGCCATATTGGGGTTAACAGAGATATACAAACCATGTGAAATATATAACCCCCAAAGACGTACGGAAGACCAGGAGAAGACTACTCAACATTGTGTCATAACCTACATTGGCAAAGGATGCGAGGAAGAATAGATACACGTATATGTGTGAAAGAACCACATCTTGCACACCTAGAACAAACAAACCATTGTAATCAAATTTGCTGGGATAAAAAATAAAAAGTAAGTTACAAATACGAACAAGAAGTAATGAGACATAAAGTTAAAGGGCTTTTTCCTGGCACATTCCATTCTAATATACAACCTAGAACACCACTTCCATTAAGGCTCTGTTTCCCTAGGAACCAAATTTGGTAAAGGAGAAATGCTGCCACCTAGTGGCCGTTTCCTGCAAGAGCAGCTTTAAAGTCACAGCTAATGGTCACTTAACATTCACAAGGACTCAGGGCTGTAAAGGACACTTGCCCTAAATATTTGTGCTGAAGTAGGGAATGGACAAAAAATTCAAAACAGGCAAATGTTTCAAGAAGAGATTAGGAAGAGTTAAGTTTTACTCACACTCTTTTTAAAAAAAAGGAAAATGGATAAAAGCTCAACCTCAGGGAGTGTTAGACGCATGCAATCTAATCTACAAAAAGTTTCAACTTACACCAGTCGGCTGACCATCAGCAAAAAGTCTACAAACAATAAATGCTGAAGGGGTTTTAGAGAACTGTGTACCCTCTGCCTGCTGGTGAGACGTAAAGGGGTAACAGCCAATAATGAGAACAGAAAGGAGCTGCGTTTAAAAGTAAAAATGGAGGTACTATTCAATCCAGCAGGCGCACCATTGGACCTCTCACCTGAGAAGACAAGAATCGAGAAGACACAGGCCGCAAAAGCTGCAGTGCAGCCTTATTCACAATAGCCAAGACAGTGAAGCAATCAAAATGTCCAACAACAGGTAAATGGATAAAGAAGAAGTGGTCCGTGTACACAATGGAATATTAGCCATGGAAGACAATGAACCATTGCTCTTTGAGGCACCACAAATGAGTCTGGAGATAATCACGAAAGAGGAGGTAAGTTGGAAAGCAAAAGACCTGTGTTCTATGATAGCACTTATAGGCGTTATCTAATAACTGACACAAATGAACATATTTCCACAGAGAAAGACACTCACAGATTTAGAAAACAAACTATGCTCATCTAAAACGACAGGTGGGGGGAATGGATAAATTAAGATTAGTGTTACTATACGTATACAAACACATATGATATACATATCTCAAAAAGACCAACCATATAGCAAGGGACGTCTGCGGAACCCTCTGTAACATTTTACATGGGAAGAGGATCTGTACTTGAATAGACATATATAATGTACAAATGAACCAGATTGTGTACACCTAGGACAAACAATATTCTAAGCTTTACCCCAATTAAAACACTTTTAAAAACCAAGAAGAAATAATGACACATAAACTTATGGGGGTTTCTCCACGCACATTCCAATGTAATTTACAACCTAGGAACAGGACTTCCAGAAAGGCTCTGCTGCCCTACTCCCCAGATTTGGGAATGGAGAAATGCTGCCTCCTTGAGGCCACTTCCCACAACAGCAGCTTTAAACCCATTGCTAAAGGTCACTAAATATTCACCAAACTTGCAGTTCGGGAAATGACACCTGCTCTCTAAAAAAACGCTGGGGTGGAAAATCGACCAAATAACTCAAAAGAGGGCAACCTTCCAAGAAGACAATTTCAAGAGTTATATCGTACTGCCAATTGTTTCCTTTTTTTAACGGAAAAGAAAACGGCGGAGAAAAATGATGAGTTTTACGAATTTTCAAAGACATGCAAACCCAAATTACAAAAACCTATCAGCTCACAGCAGCCAGAAGGGCCATTAGCATCAATGCTGTAAACAATAAATGCTGAAGCGATTGTGGAGAAATGCGTACCCTCGATTCTAAGGGGGACGTGGTAAGAGCCACTAATGAAAACACAAAGAAGGTGCTTTGCAAAGGGAAACACGGTGCTACCAGTCAATCAATCACACCCACTGCTGGGCCTATCACCTGAGAAAATGAGAATCAAAAAGTCACAGGCTGGCAATCCTGCACTCCAACAATATTTACCATAGCCAACACTTGGAAGCAATGAAAATGTCCATCAACCGAGGAATGCACAAAGAAGAAGTGGTCCACGTACACAGTGGAAAATTACTCCAATAAAAAATAAAAATTAAATTTAAAAATCCAACAAAAGTAAGGAGACATCAGCTTGTGTGGGTTTGTCCGGGCACACTCCACTCTAATTTATAACCGAGAAACACCACAGGCCGCCAGGGCTTTTCCCTAGTTCCCAGGGTGGGGAACATAGAAAGGCTGCCGCCCTCTGGCAGTTACCTGCAAAAGCAGTTTTAAAGCCTGTGCTAATGGTCATTTCATAGGAACAAGTACTGCAGAACTGTAAATGAAACCTGCCCTCAAAATGTCTTCAGGGAGGTAACGGCCAAAACATTTCAAAAGGTGACACGTACGTTAAGAGAACACTTTGAAGAACTAAGGGGTAATCACTGCTTGAAAAATAAAAAGGACATGCCTTAAAGCTCAATTTCAACGGATTATGAGGCACATGCGAATTCAACCACAAAGAGGTATCAGCTCACACTTGTCAGAATAACCATGAGCAAGAAAACTACAAACAATAAATGCTGAAGGTGTTGTGGAGAAATGCATACCCTCAACTTCAAGGGGGACGGAAGTTGGAAAGGGCCACGAATGAGAACAGAATGGAGGTGCCTTAAAAAGGTAAACATTGAGCTACCATATGATCCAGCAGGCCCACTCCTCCACCTATAATCTAGGAAGAGAGAATTGGAAAGACACAGGCAGGCAAATCTGCATTGCCCAGTATTACAATAGCCAAGATATGGAAGTAACCAAAAAGACCACCAACAGATGGGTGGGCAAAGAAGAACTCCTCCATGTACAGATGGAATATTCGCTAGTGAAAAAAATGAAACAATGCCATTTGCAGCACCATAGATGAGTCTAGACGTAATCACGCCACGTGTACTAAGTGAGAAAGCAAAAGGCACATATCCTATCATATCACTTTCAGGAGTTACTTAAAAATTGATACCAATGAAGATATTTCCACAGAGAAAGGCAATCACAGATTCATTACAAAACTTATGGTTCACCAAATAGAAAGGGATGAGGATTGGATACATTGCCATATTGGGGTTAACAGAGATATACAAACCATGTGAAATATATAACCCCCAAAGACGTACGGAAGACCAGGAGAAGACTACTCAACATTGTGTCATAACCTACATTGGCAAAGGATGCGAGGAAGAATAGATACACGTATATGTGTGAAAGAACCACATCTTGCACACCTAGAACAAACAAACCATTGTAATCAAATTTGCTGGGATAAAAAATAAAAAGTAAGTTACAAATACGAACAAGAAGTAATGAGACATAAAGTTAAAGGGCTTTTTCCTGGCACATTCCATTCTAATATACAACCTAGAACACCACTTCCATTAAGGCTCTGTTTCCCTAGGAACCAAATTTGGTAAAGGAGAAATGCTGCCACCTAGTGGCCGTTTCCTGCAAGAGCAGCTTTAAAGTCACAGCTAATGGTCACTTAACATTCACAAGGACTCAGGGCTGTAAAGGACACTTGCCCTAAATATTTGTGCTGAAGTAGGGAATGGACAAAAAATTCAAAACAGGCAAATGTTTCAAGAAGAGATTAGGAAGAGTTAAGTTTTACTCACACTCTTTTTAAAAAAAAGGAAAATGGATAAAAGCTCAACCTCAGGGAGTGTTAGACGCATGCAATCTAATCTACAAAAAGTTTCAACTTACACCAGTCGGCTGACCATCAGCAAAAAGTCTACAAACAATAAATGCTGAAGGGGTTTTAGAGAACTGTGTACCCTCTGCCTGCTGGTGAGACGTAAAGGGGTAACAGCCAATAATGAGAACAGAAAGGAGCTGCGTTTAAAAGTAAAAATGGAGGTACTATTCAATCCAGCAGGCGCACCATTGGACCTCTCACCTGAGAAGACAAGAATCGAGAAGACACAGGCCGCAAAAGCTGCAGTGCAGCCTTATTCACAATAGCCAAGACAGTGAAGCAATCAAAATGTCCAACAACAGGTAAATGGATAAAGAAGAAGTGGTCCGTGTACACAATGGAATATTAGCCATGGAAGACAATGAACCATTGCTCTTTGAGGCACCACAAATGAGTCTGGAGATAATCACGAAAGAGGAGGTAAGTTGGAAAGCAAAAGACCTGTGTTCTATGATAGCACTTATAGGCGTTATCTAATAACTGACACAAATGAACATATTTCCACAGAGAAAGACACTCACAGATTTAGAAAACAAACTATGCTCATCTAAAACGACAGGTGGGGGGAATGGATAAATTAAGATTAGTGTTACTATACGTATACAAACACATATGATATACATATCTCAAAAAGACCAACCATATAGCAAGGGACGTCTGCGGAACCCTCTGTAACATTTTACATGGGAAGAGGATCTGTACTTGAATAGACATATATAATGTACAAATGAACCAGATTGTGTACACCTAGGACAAACAATATTCTAAGCTTTACCCCAATTAAAACACTTTTAAAAACCAAGAAGAAATAATGACACATAAACTTATGGGGGTTTCTCCACGCACATTCCAATGTAATTTACAACCTAGGAACACGACTTCCAGAAAGGCTCTGCTGCCCTACTCCCCAGATTTGGGAATGGAGAAATGCTGCCTCCTTGAGGCCACTTCCCACAACAGCAGCTTTAAACCCATTGCTAAAGGTCACTAAATATTCACCAAACTTGCAGTTCGGGAAATGACACCTGCTCTCTAAAAAAACGCTGGGGTGGAAAATCGACCAAATAACTCAAAAGAGGGCAACCTTCCAAGAAGACAATTTCAAGAGTTATATCGTACTGCCAATTGTTTCCTTTTTTTAACGGAAAAGAAAACGGCGGAGAAAAATGATGAGTTTTACGAATTTTCAAAGACATGCAAACCCAAATTACAAAAACCTATCAGCTCACAGCAGCCAGAAGGGCCATTAGCATCAATGCTGTAAACAATAAATGCTGAAGCGATTGTGGAGAAATGCGTACCCTCGATTCTAAGGGGGACGTGGTAAGAGCCACTAATGAAAACACAAAGAAGGTGCTTTGCAAAGGGAAACACGGTGCTACCAGTCAATCAATCACACCCACTGCTGGGCCTATCACCTGAGAAAATGAGAATCAAAAAGTCACAGGCTGGCAATCCTGCACTCCAACAATATTTACCATAGCCAACACTTGGAAGCAATGAAAATGTCCATCAACCGAGGAATGCACAAAGAAGAAGTGGTCCACGTACACAGTGGAAAATTACTCCAATAAAAAATAAAAATTAAATTTAAAAATCCAACAAAAGTAAGGAGACATCAGCTTGTGTGGGTTTGTCCGGGCACACTCCACTCTAATTTATAACCGAGAAACACCACAGGCCGCCAGGGCTTTTCCCTAGTTCCCAGGGTGGGGAACATAGAAAGGCTGCCGCCCTCTGGCAGTTACCTGCAAAAGCAGTTTTAAAGCCTGTGCTAATGGTCATTTCATAGGAACAAGTACTGCAGAACTGTAAATGAAACCTGCCCTCAAAATGTCTTCAGGGAGGTAACGGCCAAAACATTTCAAAAGGTGACACGTACGTTAAGAGAACACTTTGAAGAACTAAGGGGTAATCACTGCTTGAAAAATAAAAAGGACATGCCTTAAAGCTCAATTTCAACGGATTATGAGGCACATGCGAATTCAACCACAAAGAGGTATCAGCTCACACTTGTCAGAATAACCATGAGCAAGAAAACTACAAACAATAAATGCTGAAGGTGTTGTGGAGAAATGCATACCCTCAACTTCAAGGGGGACGGAAGTTGGAAAGGGCCACGAATGAGAACAGAATGGAGGTGCCTTAAAAAGGTCAACATTGAGCTACCATATGATCCAGCAGGCCCACTCCTCCACCTATAATCTAGGAAGAGAGAATTGGAAAGACACAGGCAGGCAAATCTGCATTGCCCAGTATTACAATAGCCAAGATATGGAAGTAACCAAAAAGACCACCAACAGATGGGTGGGCAAAGAAGAACTCCTCCATGTACAGATGGAATATTCGCTAGTGAAAAAAATGAAACAATGCCATTTGCAGCACCATAGATGAGTCTAGACGTAATCACGCCACGTGTACTAAGTGAGAAAGCAAAAGGCACATATCCTATCATATCACTTTCAGGAGTTACTTAAAAATTGATACCAATGAAGATATTTCCACAGAGAAAGGCAATCACAGATTCATTACAAAACTTATGGTTCACCAAATAGAAAGGGATGAGGATTGGATACATTGCCATATTGGGGTTAACAGAGATAGACAAACCATGTGAAATATATAACCCCCAAAGACGTACGGAAGACCAGGAGAAGACTACTCAACATTGTGTCATAACCTACATTGGCAAAGGATGCGAGGAAGAATAGATACACGTATATGTGTGAAAGAACCACATCTTGCACACCTAGAACAAACAAACCATTGTAATCAAATTTGCTGGGATAAAAAATAAAAAGTAAGTTACAAATACGAACAAGAAGTAATGAGACATAAAGTTAAAGGGCTTTTTCCTGGCACATTCCATTCTAATATACAACCTAGAACACCACTTCCATTAAGGCTCTGTTTCCCTAGGAACCAAATTTGGTAAAGGAGAAATGCTGCCACCTAGTGGCCGTTTCCTGCAAGAGCAGCTTTAAAGTCACAGCTAATGGTCACTTAACATTCACAAGGACTCAGGGCTGTAAAGGACACTTGCCCTAAATATTTGTGCTGAAGTAGGGAATGGACAAAAAATTCAAAACAGGCAAATGTTTCAAGAAGAGATTAGGAAGAGTTAAGTTTTACTCACACTCTTTTTAAAAAAAAGGAAAATGGATAAAAGCTCAACCTCAGGGAGTGTTAGACGCATGCAATCTAATCTACAAAAAGTTTCAACTTACACCAGTCGGCTGACCATCAGCAAAAAGTCTACAAACAATAAATGCTGAAGGGGTTTTAGAGAACTGTGTACCCTCTGCCTGCTGGTGAGACGTAAAGGGGTAACAGCCAATAATGAGAACAGAAAGGAGCTGCGTTTAAAAGTAAAAATGGAGGTACTATTCAATCCAGCAGGCGCACCATTGGACCTCTCACCTGAGAAGACAAGAATCGAGAAGACACAGGCCGCAAAAGCTGCAGTGCAGCCTTATTCACAATAGCCAAGACAGTGAAGCAATCAAAATGTCCAACAACAGGTAAATGGATAAAGAAGAAGTGGTCCGTGTACACAATGGAATATTAGCCATGGAAGACAATGAACCATTGCTCTTTGAGGCACCACAAATGAGTCTGGAGATAATCACGAAAGATGAGGTAAGTTGGAAAGCAAAAGACCTGTGTTCTATGATAGCACTTATAGGCGTTATCTAATAACTGACACAAATGAACATATTTCCACAGAGAAAGACACTCACAGATTTAGAAAACAAACTATGCTCATCTAAAACGACAGGTGGGGGGAATGGATAAATTAAGAGTAGTGTTACTATACGTATACAAACACATATGATATACATATCTCAAAAAGACCAACCATATAGCAAGGGACGTCTGCGGAACCCTCTGTAACATTTTACATGGGAAGAGGATCTGTACTTGAATAGACATATATAATGTACAAATGAACCAGATTGTGTACACCTAGGACAAACAATATTCTAAGCTTTACCCCAATTAAAACACTTTTAAAAACCAAGAAGAAATAATGACACATAAACTTATGGGGGTTTCTCCACGCACATTCCAATGTAATTTACAACCTAGGAACACGACTTCCAGAAAGGCTCTGCTGCCCTACTCCCCAGATTTGGGAATGGAGAAATGCTGCCTCCTTGAGGCCACTTCCCACAACAGCAGCTTTAAACCCATTGCTAAAGGTCACTAAATATTCACCAAACTTGCAGTTCGGGAAATGACACCTGCTCTCTAAAAAAACGCTGGGGTGGAAAATCGACCAAATAACTCAAAAGAGGGCAACCTTCCAAGAAGACAATTTCAAGAGTTATATCGTACTGCCAATTGTTTCCTTTTTTTAACGGAAAAGAAAACGGCGGAGAAAAATGATGAGTTTTACGAATTTTCAAAGACATGCAAACCCAAATTACAAAAACCTATCAGCTCACAGCAGCCAGAAGGGCCATTAGCATCAATGCTGTAAACAATAAATGCTGAAGCGATTGTGGAGAAATGCGTACCCTCGATTCTAAGGGGGACGTGGTAAGAGCCACTAATGAAAACACAAAGAAGGTGCTTTGCAAAGGGAAACACGGTGCTACCAGTCAATCAATCACACCCACTGCTGGGCCTATCACCTGAGAAAATGAGAATCAAAAAGTCACAGGCTGGCAATCCTGCACTCCAACAATATTTACCATAGCCAACACTTGGAAGCAATGAAAATGTCCATCAACCGAGGAATGCACAAAGAAGAAGTGGTCCACGTACACAGTGGAAAATTACTCCAATAAAAAATAAAAATTAAATTTAAAAATCCAACAAAAGTAAGGAGACATCAGCTTGTGTGGGTTTGTCCGGGCACACTCCACTCTAATTTATAACCGAGAAACACCACAGGCCGCCAGGGCTTTTCCCTAGTTCCCAGGGTGGGGAACATAGAAAGGCTGCCGCCCTCTGGCAGTTACCTGCAAAAGCAGTTTTAAAGCCTGTGCTAATGGTCATTTCATAGGAACAAGTACTGCAGAACTGTAAATGAAACCTGCCCTCAAAATGTCTTCAGGGAGGTAACGGCCAAAACATTTCAAAAGGTGACACGTACGTTAAGAGAACACTTTGAAGAACTAAGGGGTAATCACTGCTTGAAAAATAAAAAGGACATGCCTTAAAGCTCAATTTCAACGGATTATGAGGCACATGCGAATTCAACCACAAAGAGGTATCAGCTCACACTTGTCAGAATAACCATGAGCAAGAAAACTACAAACAATAAATGCTGAAGGTGTTGTGGAGAAATGCATACCCTCAACTTCAAGGGGGACGGAAGTTGGAAAGGGCCACGAATGAGAACAGAATGGAGGTGCCTTAAAAAGGTAAACATTGAGCTACCATATGATCCAGCAGGCCCACTCCTCCACCTATAATCTAGGAAGAGAGAATTGGAAAGACACAGGCAGGCAAATCTGCATTGCCCAGTATTACAATAGCCAAGATATGGAAGTAACCAAAAAGACCACCAACAGATGGGTGGGCAAAGAAGAACTCCTCCATGTACAGATGGAATATTCGCTAGTGAAAAAAATGAAACAATGCCATTTGCAGCACCATAGATGAGTCTAGACGTAATCACGCCACGTGTACTAAGTGAGAAAGCAAAAGGCACATATCCTATCATATCACTTTCAGGAGTTACTTAAAAATTGATACCAATGAAGATATTTCCACAGAGAAAGGCAATCACAGATTCATTACAAAACTTATGGTTCACCAAATAGAAAGGGATGAGGATTGGATACATTGCCATATTGGGGTTAACAGAGATAGACAAACCATGTGAAATATATAACCCCCAAAGACGTACGGAAGACCAGGAGAAGACTACTCAACATTGTGTCATAACCTACATTGGCAAAGGATGCGAGGAAGAATAGATACACGTATATGTGTGAAAGAACCACATCTTGCACACCTAGAACAAACAAACCATTGTAATCAAATTTGCTGGGATAAAAAATAAAAAGTAAGTTACAAATACGAACAAGAAGTAATGAGACATAAAGTTAAAGGGCTTTTTCCTGGCACATTCCATTCTAATATACAACCTAGAACACCACTTCCATTAAGGCTCTGTTTCCCTAGGAACCAAATTTGGTAAAGGAGAAATGCTGCCACCTAGTGGCCGTTTCCTGCAAGAGCAGCTTTAAAGTCACAGCTAATGGTCACTTAACATTCACAAGGACTCAGGGCTGTAAAGGACACTTGCCCTAAATATTTGTGCTGAAGTAGGGAATGGACAAAAAATTCAAAACAGGCAAATGTTTCAAGAAGAGATTAGGAAGAGTTAAGTTTTACTCACACTCTTTTTAAAAAAAAGGAAAATGGATAAAAGCTCAACCTCAGGGAGTGTTAGACGCATGCAATCTAATCTACAAAAAGTTTCAACTTACACCAGTCGGCTGACCATCAGCAAAAAGTCTACAAACAATAAATGCTGAAGGGGTTTTAGAGAACTGTGTACCCTCTGCCTGCTGGTGAGACGTAAAGGGGTAACAGCCAATAATGAGAACAGAAAGGAGCTGCGTTTAAAAGTAAAAATGGAGGTACTATTCAATCCAGCAGGCGCACCATTGGACCTCTCACCTGAGAAGACAAGAATCGAGAAGACACAGGCCGCAAAAGCTGCAGTGCAGCCTTATTCACAATAGCCAAGACAGTGAAGCAATCAAAATGTCCAACAACAGGTAAATGGATAAAGAAGAAGTGGTCCGTGTACACAATGGAATATTAGCCATGGAAGACAATGAACCATTGCTCTTTGAGGCACCACAAATGAGTCTGGAGATAATCACGAAAGATGAGGTAAGTTGGAAAGCAAAAGACCTGTGTTCTATGATAGCACTTATAGGCGTTATCTAATAACTGACACAAATGAACATATTTCCACAGAGAAAGACACTCACAGATTTAGAAAACAAACTATGCTCATCTAAAACGACAGGTGGGGGGAATGGATAAATTAAGATTAGTGTTACTATACGTATACAAACACATATGATATACATATCTCAAAAAGACCAACCATATAGCAAGGGACGTCTGCGGAACCCTCTGTAACATTTTACATGGGAAGAGGATCTGTACTTGAATAGACATATATAATGTACAAATGAACCAGATTGTGTACACCTAGGACAAACAATATTCTAAGCTTTACCCCAATTAAAACACTTTTAAAAACCAAGAAGAAATAATGACACATAAACTTATGGGGGTTTCTCCACGCACATTCCAATGTAATTTACAACCTAGGAACACGACTTCCAGAAAGGCTCTGCTGCCCTACTCCCCAGATTTGGGAATGGAGAAATGCTGCCTCCTTGAGGCCACTTCCCACAACAGCAGCTTTAAACCCATTGCTAAAGGTCACTAAATGTTCACCAAACTTGCAGTTCGGGAAATGACACCTGCTCTCTAAAAAAACGCTGGGGTGGAAAATCGACCAAATAACTCAAAAGAGGGCAACCTTCCAAGAAGACAATTTCAAGAGTTATATCGTACTGCCAATTGTTTCCTTTTTTTAACGGAAAAGAAAACGGCGGAGAAAAATGATGAGTTTTACGAATTTTCAAAGACATGCAAACCCAAATTACAAAAACCTATCAGCTCACAGCAGCCAGAAGGGCCATTAGCATCAATGCTGTAAACAATAAATGCTGAAGCGATTGTGGAGAAATGCGTACCCTCGATTCTAAGGGGGACGTGGTAAGAGCCACTAATGAAAACACAAAGAAGGTGCTTTGCAAAGGGAAACACGGTGCTACCAGTCAATCAATCACACCCACTGCTGGGCCTATCACCTGAGAAAATGAGAATCAAAAAGTCACAGGCTGGCAATCCTGCACTCCAACAATATTTACCATAGCCAACACTTGGAAGCAATGAAAATGTCCATCAACCGAGGAATGCACAAAGAAGAAGTGGTCCACGTACACAGTGGAAAATTACTCCAATAAAAAATAAAAATTAAATTTAAAAATCCAACAAAAGTAAGGAGACATCAGCTTGTGTGGGTTTGTCCGGGCACACTCCACTCTAATTTATAACCGAGAAACACCACAGGCCGCCAGGGCTTTTCCCTAGTTCCCAGGGTGGGGAACATAGAAAGGCTGCCGCCCTCTGGCAGTTACCTGCAAAAGCAGTTTTAAAGCCTGTGCTAATGGTCATTTCATAGGAACAAGTACTGCAGAACTGTAAATGAAACCTGCCCTCAAAATGTCTTCAGGGAGGTAACGGCCAAAACATTTCAAAAGGTGACACGTACGTTAAGAGAACACTTTGAAGAACTAAGGGGTAATCACTGCTTGAAAAATAAAAAGGACATGCCTTAAAGCTCAATTTCAACGGATTATGAGGCACATGCGAATTCAACCACAAAGAGGTATCAGCTCACACTTGTCAGAATAACCATGAGCAAGAAAACTACAAACAATAAATGCTGAAGGTGTTGTGGAGAAATGCATACCCTCAACTTCAAGGGGGACGTAAGTTGGAAAGGGCCACGAATGAGAACAGAATGGAGGTGCCTTAAAAAGGTAAACATTGAGCTACCATATGATCCAGCAGGCCCACTCCTCCACCTATAATCTAGGAAGAGAGAATTGGAAAGACACAGGCAGGCAAATCTGCATTGCCCAGTATTACAATAGCCAAGATATGGAAGTAACCAAAAAGACCACCAACAGATGGGTGGGCAAAGAAGAACTCCTCCATGTACAGATGGAATATTCGCTAGTGAAAAAAATGAAACAATGCCATTTGCAGCACCATAGATGAGTCTAGACGTAATCACGCCACGTGTACTAAGTGAGAAAGCAAAAGGCACATATCCTATCATATCACTTTCAGGAGTTACTTAAAAATTGATACCAATGAAGATATTTCCACAGAGAAAGGCAATCACAGATTCATTACAAAACTTATGGTTCACCAAATAGAAAGGGATGAGGATTGGATACATTGCCATATTGGGGTTAACAGAGATAGACAAACCATGTGAAATATACAACCCCCAAAGACGTACGGAAGACCAGGAGAAGACTACTCAACATTGTGTCATAACCTACATTGGCAAAGGATGCGAGGAAGAATAGATACACGTATATGTGTGAAAGAACCACATCTTGCACACCTAGAACAAACAAACCATTGTAATCAAATTTGCTGGGATAAAAAATAAAAAGTAAGTTACAAATACGAACAAGAAGTAATGAGACATAAAGTTAAAGGGCTTTTTCCTGGCACATTCCATTCTAATATACAACCTAGAACACCACTTCCATTAAGGCTCTGTTTCCCTAGGAACCAAATTTGGTAAAGGAGAAATGCTGCCACCTAGTGGCCGTTTCCTGCAAGAGCAGCTTTAAAGTCACAGCTAATGGTCACTTAACATTCACAAGGACTCAGGGCTGTAAAGGACACTTGCCCTAAATATTTGTGCTGAAGTAGGGAATGGACAAAAAATTCAAAACAGGCAAATGTTTCAAGAAGAGATTAGGAAGAGTTAAGTTTTACTCACACTCTTTTTAAAAAAAAGGAAAATGGATAAAAGCTCAACCTCAGGGAGTGTTAGACGCATGCAATCTAATCTACAAAAAGTTTCAACTTACACCAGTCGGCTGACCATCAGCAAAAAGTCTACAAACAATAAATGCTGAAGGGGTTTTAGAGAACTGTGTACCCTCTGCCTGCTGGTGAGACGTAAAGGGGTAACAGCCAATAATGAGAACAGAAAGGAGCTGCGTTTAAAAGTAAAAATGGAGGTACTATTCAATCCAGCAGGCGCACCATTGGACCTCTCACCTGAGAAGACAAGAATCGAGAAGACACAGGCCGCAAAAGCTGCAGTGCAGCCTTATTCACAATAGCCAAGACAGTGAAGCAATCAAAATGTCCAACAACAGGTAAATGGATAAAGAAGAAGTGGTCCGTGTACACAGTGGAATATTAGCCATGGAAGACAATGAACCATTGCTCTTTGAGGCACCACAAATGAGTCTGGAGATAATCACGAAAGATGAGGTAAGTTGGAAAGCAAAAGACCTGTGTTCTATGATAGCACTTATAGGCGTTATCTAATAACTGACACAAATGAACATATTTCCACAGAGAAAGACGCTCACAGATTTAGAAAACAAACTATGCTCATCTAAAACGACAGGTGGGGGGAATGGATAAATTAAGAGTAGTGTTACTATACGTATACAAACACATATGATATACATATCTCAAAAAGACCAACCATATAGCAAGGGACGTCTGCGGAACCCTCTGTAACATTTTACATGGGAAGAGGATCTGTACTTGAATAGACATATATAATGTACAAATGAACCAGATTGTGTACACCTAGGACAAACAATATTCTAAGCTTTACCCCAATTAAAACACTTTTAAAAACCAAGAAGAAATAATGACACATAAACTTATGGGGGTTTCTCCACGCACATTCCAATGTAATTTACAACCTAGGAACACGACTTCCAGAAAGGCTCTGCTGCCCTACTCCCCAGATTTGGGAATGGAGAAATGCTGCCTCCTTGAGGCCACTTCCCACAACAGCAGCTTTAAACCCATTGCTAAAGGTCACTAAATGTTCACCAAACTTGCAGTTCGGGAAATGACACCTGCTCTCTAAAAAAACGCTGGGGTGGAAAATCGACCAAATAACTCAAAAGAGGGCAACCTTCCAAGAAGACAATTTCAAGAGTTATATCGTACTGCCAATTGTTTCCTTTTTTTAACGGAAAAGAAAACGGCGGAGAAAAATGATGAGTTTTACGAATTTTCAAAGACATGCAAACCCAAATTACAAAAACCTATCAGCTCACAGCAGCCAGAAGGGCCATTAGCATCAATGCTGTAAACAATAAATGCTGAAGCGATTGTGGAGAAATGCGTACCCTCGATTCTAAGGGGGACGTGGTAAGAGCCACTAATGAAAACACAAAGAAGGTGCTTTGCAAAGGGAAACACGGTGCTACCAGTCAATCAATCACACCCACTGCTGGGCCTATCACCTGAGAAAATGAGAATCAAAAAGTCACAGGCTGGCAATCCTGCACTCCAACAATATTTACCATAGCCAACACTTGGAAGCAATGAAAATGTCCATCAACCGAGGAATGCACAAAGAAGAAGTGGTCCACGTACACAGTGGAAAATTACTCCAATAAAAAATAAAAATTAAATTTAAAAATCCAACAAAAGTAAGGAGACATCAGCTTGTGTGGGTTTGTCCGGGCACACTCCACTCTAATTTATAACCGAGAAACACCACAGGCCGCCAGGGCTTTTCCCTAGTTCCCAGGGTGGGGAACATAGAAAGGCTGCCGCCCTCTGGCAGTTACCTGCAAAAGCAGTTTTAAAGCCTGTGCTAATGGTCATTTCATAGGAACAAGTACTGCAGAACTGTAAATGAAACCTGCCCTCAAAATGTCTTCAGGGAGGTAACGGCCAAAACATTTCAAAAGGTGACACGTACGTTAAGAGAACACTTTGAAGAACTAAGGGGTAATCACTGCTTGAAAAATAAAAAGGACATGCCTTAAAGCTCAATTTCAACGGATTATGAGGCACATGCGAATTCAACCACAAAGAGGTATCAGCTCACACTTGTCAGAATAACCATGAGCAAGAAAACTACAAACAATAAATGCTGAAGGTGTTGTGGAGAAATGCATACCCTCAACTTCAAGGGGGACGGAAGTTGGAAAGGGCCACGAATGAGAACAGAATGGAGGTGCCTTAAAAAGGTAAACATTGAGCTACCATATGATCCAGCAGGCCCACTCCTCCACCTATAATCTAGGAAGAGAGAATTGGAAAGACACAGGCAGGCAAATCTGCATTGCCCAGTATTACAATAGCCAAGATATGGAAGTAACCAAAAAGACCACCAACAGATGGGTGGGCAAAGAAGAACTCCTCCATGTACAGATGGAATATTCGCTAGTGAAAAAAATGAAACAATGCCATTTGCAGCACCATAGATGAGTCTAGACGTAATCACGCCACGTGTACTAAGTGAGAAAGCAAAAGGCACATATCCTATCATATCACTTTCAGGAGTTACTTAAAAATTGATACCAATGAAGATATTTCCACAGAGAAAGGCAATCACAGATTCATTACAAAACTTATGGTTCACCAAATAGAAAGGGATGAGGATTGGATACATTGCCATATTGGGGTTAACAGAGATAGACAAACCATGTGAAATATACAACCCCCAAAGACGTACGGAAGACCAGGAGAAGACTACTCAACATTGTGTCATAACCTACATTGGCAAAGGATGCGAGGAAGAATAGATACACGTATATGTGTGAAAGAACCACATCTTGCACACCTAGAACAAACAAACCATTGTAATCAAATTTGCTGGGATAAAAAATAAAAAGTAAGTTACAAATACGAACAAGAAGTAATGAGACATAAAGTTAAAGGGCTTTTTCCTGGCACATTCCATTCTAATATACAACCTAGAACACCACTTCCATTAAGGCTCTGTTTCCCTAGGAACCAAATTTGGTAAAGGAGAAATGCTGCCACCTAGTGGCCGTTTCCTGCAAGAGCAGCTTTAAAGTCACAGCTAATGGTCACTTAACATTCACAAGGACTCAGGGCTGTAAAGGACACTTGCCCTAAATATTTGTGCTGAAGTAGGGAATGGACAAAAAATTCAAAACAGGCAAATGTTTCAAGAAGAGATTAGGAAGAGTTAAGTTTTACTCACACTCTTTTTAAAAAAAAGGAAAATGGATAAAAGCTCAACCTCAGGGAGTGTTAGACGCATGCAATCTAATCTACAAAAAGTTTCAACTTACACCAGTCGGCTGACCATCAGCAAAAAGTCTACAAACAATAAATGCTGAAGGGGTTTTAGAGAACTGTGTACCCTCTGCCTGCTGGTGAGACGTAAAGGGGTAACAGCCAATAATGAGAACAGAAAGGAGCTGCGTTTAAAAGTAAAAATGGAGGTACTATTCAATCCAGCAGGCGCACCATTGGACCTCTCACCTGAGAAGACAAGAATCGAGAAGACACAGGCCGCAAAAGCTGCAGTGCAGCCTTATTCACAATAGCCAAGACAGTGAAGCAATCAAAATGTCCAACAACAGGTAAATGGATAAAGAAGAAGTGGTCCGTGTACACAGTGGAATATTAGCCATGGAAGACAATGAACCATTGCTCTTTGAGGCACCACAAATGAGTCTGGAGATAATCACGAAAGATGAGGTAAGTTGGAAAGCAAAAGACCTGTGTTCTATGATAGCACTTATAGGCGTTATCTAATAACTGACACAAATGAACATATTTCCACAGAGAAAGACGCTCACAGATTTAGAAAACAAACTATGCTCATCTAAAACGACAGGTGGGGGGAATGGATAAATTAAGAGTAGTGTTACTATACGTATACAAACACATATGATATACATATCTCAAAAAGACCAACCATATAGCAAGGGACGTCTGCGGAACCCTCTGTAACATTTTACATGGGAAGAGGATCTGTACTTGAATAGACATATATAATGTACAAATGAACCAGATTGTGTACACCTAGGACAAACAATATTCTAAGCTTTACCCCAATTAAAACACTTTTAAAAACCAAGAAGAAATAATGACACATAAACTTATGGGGGTTTCTCCACGCACATTCCAATGTAATTTACAACCTAGGAACACGACTTCCAGAAAGGCTCTGCTGCCCTACTCCCCAGATTTGGGAATGGAGAAATGCTGCCTCCTTGAGGCCACTTCCCACAACAGCAGCTTTAAACCCATTGCTAAAGGTCACTAAATGTTCACCAAACTTGCAGTTCGGGAAATGACACCTGCTCTCTAAAAAAACGCTGGGGTGGAAAATCGACCAAATAACTCAAAAGAGGGCAACCTTCCAAGAAGACAATTTCAAGAGTTATATCGTACTGCCAATTGTTTCCTTTTTTTAACGGAAAAGAAAACGGCGGAGAAAAATGATGAGTTTTACGAATTTTCAAAGACATGCAAACCCAAATTACAAAAACCTATCAGCTCACAGCAGCCAGAAGGGCCATTAGCATCAATGCTGTAAACAATAAATGCTGAAGCGATTGTGGAGAAATGCGTACCCTCGATTCTAAGGGGGACGTGGTAAGAGCCACTAATGAAAACACAAAGAAGGTGCTTTGCAAAGGGAAACACGGTGCTACCAGTCAATCAATCACACCCACTGCTGGGCCTATCACCTGAGAAAATGAGAATCAAAAAGTCACAGGCTGGCAATCCTGCACTCCAACAATATTTACCATAGCCAACACTTGGAAGCAATGAAAATGTCCATCAACCGAGGAATGCACAAAGAAGAAGTGGTCCACGTACACAGTGGAAAATTACTCCAATAAAAAATAAAAATTAAATTTAAAAATCCAACAAAAGTAAGGAGACATCAGCTTGTGTGGGTTTGTCCGGGCACACTCCACTCTAATTTATAACCGAGAAACACCACAGGCCGCCAGGGCTTTTCCCTAGTTCCCAGGGTGGGGAACATAGAAAGGCTGCCGCCCTCTGGCAGTTACCTGCAAAAGCAGTTTTAAAGCCTGTGCTAATGGTCATTTCATAGGAACAAGTACTGCAGAACTGTAAATGAAACCTGCCCTCAAAATGTCTTCAGGGAGGTAACGGCCAAAACATTTCAAAAGGTGACACGTACGTTAAGAGAACACTTTGAAGAACTAAGGGGTAATCACTGCTTGAAAAATAAAAAGGACATGCCTTAAAGCTCAATTTCAACGGATTATGAGGCACATGCGAATTCAACCACAAAGAGGTATCAGCTCACACTTGTCAGAATAACCATGAGCAAGAAAACTACAAACAATAAATGCTGAAGGTGTTGTGGAGAAATGCATACCCTCAACTTCAAGGGGGACGGAAGTTGGAAAGGGCCACGAATGAGAACAGAATGGAGGTGCCTTAAAAAGGTCAACATTGAGCTACCATATGATCCAGCAGGCCCACTCCTCCACCTATAATCTAGGAAGAGAGAATTGGAAAGACACAGGCAGGCAAATCTGCATTGCCCAGTATTACAATAGCCAAGATATGGAAGTAACCAAAAAGACCACCAACAGATGGGTGGGCAAAGAAGAACTCCTCCATGTACAGATGGAATATTCGCTAGTGAAAAAAATGAAACAATGCCATTTGCAGCACCATAGATGAGTCTAGACGTAATCACGCCACGTGTACTAAGTGAGAAAGCAAAAGGCACATATCCTATCATATCACTTTCAGGAGTTACTTAAAAATTGATACCAATGAAGATATTTCCACAGAGAAAGGCAATCACAGATTCATTACAAAACTTATGGTTCACCAAATAGAAAGGGATGAGGATTGGATACATTGCCATATTGGGGTTAACAGAGATAGACAAACCATGTGAAATATACAACCCCCAAAGACGTACGGAAGACCAGGAGAAGACTACTCAACATTGTGTCATAACCTACATTGGCAAAGGATGCGAGGAAGAATAGATACACGTATATGTGTGAAAGAACCACATCTTGCACACCTAGAACAAACAAACCATTGTAATCAAATTTGCTGGGATAAAAAATAAAAAGTAAGTTACAAATACGAACAAGAAGTAATGAGACATAAAGTTAAAGGGCTTTTTCCTGGCACATTCCATTCTAATATACAACCTAGAACACCACTTCCATTAAGGCTCTGTTTCCCTAGGAACCAAATTTGGTAAAGGAGAAATGCTGCCACCTAGTGGCCGTTTCCTGCAAGAGCAGCTTTAAAGTCACAGCTAATGGTCACTTAACATTCACAAGGACTCAGGGCTGTAAAGGACACTTGCCCTAAATATTTGTGCTGAAGTAGGGAATGGACAAAAAATTCAAAACAGGCAAATGTTTCAAGAAGAGATTAGGAAGAGTTAAGTTTTACTCACACTCTTTTTAAAAAAAAGGAAAATGGATAAAAGCTCAACCTCAGGGAGTGTTAGACGCATGCAATCTAATCTACAAAAAGTTTCAACTTACACCAGTCGGCTGACCATCAGCAAAAAGTCTACAAACAATAAATGCTGAAGGGGTTTTAGAGAACTGTGTACCCTCTGCCTGCTGGTGAGACGTAAAGGGGTAACAGCCAATAATGAGAACAGAAAGGAGCTGCGTTTAAAAGTAAAAATGGAGGTACTATTCAATCCAGCAGGCGCACCATTGGACCTCTCACCTGAGAAGACAAGAATCGAGAAGACACAGGCCGCAAAAGCTGCAGTGCAGCCTTATTCACAATAGCCAAGACAGTGAAGCAATCAAAATGTCCAACAACAGGTAAATGGATAAAGAAGAAGTGGTCCGTGTACACAGTGGAATATTAGCCATGGAAGACAATGAACCATTGCTCTTTGAGGCACCACAAATGAGTCTGGAGATAATCACGAAAGATGAGGTAAGTTGGAAAGCAAAAGACCTGTGTTCTATGATAGCACTTATAGGCGTTATCTAATAACTGACACAAATGAACATATTTCCACAGAGAAAGACGCTCACAGATTTAGAAAACAAACTATGCTCATCTAAAACGACAGGTGGGGGGAATGGATAAATTAAGAGTAGTGTTACTATACGTATACAAACACATATGATATACATATCTCAAAAAGACCAACCATATAGCAAGGGACGTCTGCGGAACCCTCTGTAACATTTTACATGGGAAGAGGATCTGTACTTGAATAGACATATATAATGTACAAATGAACCAGATTGTGTACACCTAGGACAAACAATATTCTAAGCTTTACCCCAATTAAAACACTTTTAAAAACCAAGAAGAAATAATGACACATAAACTTATGGGGGTTTCTCCACGCACATTCCAATGTAATTTACAACCTAGGAACACGACTTCCAGAAAGGCTCTGCTGCCCTACTCCCCAGATTTGGGAATGGAGAAATGCTGCCTCCTTGAGGCCACTTCCCACAACAGCAGCTTTAAACCCATTGCTAAAGGTCACTAAATGTTCACCAAACTTGCAGTTCGGGAAATGACACCTGCTCTCTAAAAAAACGCTGGGGTGGAAAATCGACCAAATAACTCAAAAGAGGGCAACCTTCCAAGAAGACAATTTCAAGAGTTATATCGTACTGCCAATTGTTTCCTTTTTTTAACGGAAAAGAAAACGGCGGAGAAAAATGATGAGTTTTACGAATTTTCAAAGACATGCAAACCCAAATTACAAAAACCTATCAGCTCACAGCAGCCAGAAGGGCCATTAGCATCAATGCTGTAAACAATAAATGCTGAAGCGATTGTGGAGAAATGCGTACCCTCGATTCTAAGGGGGACGTGGTAAGAGCCACTAATGAAAACACAAAGAAGGTGCTTTGCAAAGGGAAACACGGTGCTACCAGTCAATCAATCACACCCACTGCTGGGCCTATCACCTGAGAAAATGAGAATCAAAAAGTCACAGGCTGGCAATCCTGCACTCCAACAATATTTACCATAGCCAACACTTGGAAGCAATGAAAATGTCCATCAACCGAGGAATGCACAAAGAAGAAGTGGTCCACGTACACAGTGGAAAATTACTCCAATAAAAAATAAAAATTAAATTTAAAAATCCAACAAAAGTAAGGAGACATCAGCTTGTGTGGGTTTGTCCGGGCACACTCCACTCTAATTTATAACCGAGAAACACCACAGGCCGCCAGGGCTTTTCCCTAGTTCCCAGGGTGGGGAACATAGAAAGGCTGCCGCCCTCTGGCAGTTACCTGCAAAAGCAGTTTTAAAGCCTGTGCTAATGGTCATTTCATAGGAACAAGTACTGCAGAACTGTAAATGAAACCTGCCCTCAAAATGTCTTCAGGGAGGTAACGGCCAAAACATTTCAAAAGGTGACACGTACGTTAAGAGAACACTTTGAAGAACTAAGGGGTAATCACTGCTTGAAAAATAAAAAGGACATGCCTTAAAGCTCAATTTCAACGGATTATGAGGCACATGCGAATTCAACCACAAAGAGGTATCAGCTCACACTTGTCAGAATAACCATGAGCAAGAAAACTACAAACAATAAATGCTGAAGGTGTTGTGGAGAAATGCATACCCTCAACTTCAAGGGGGACGGAAGTTGGAAAGGGCCACGAATGAGAACAGAATGGAGGTGCCTTAAAAAGGTAAACATTGAGCTACCATATGATCCAGCAGGCCCACTCCTCCACCTATAATCTAGGAAGAGAGAATTGGAAAGACACAGGCAGGCAAATCTGCATTGCCCAGTATTACAATAGCCAAGATATGGAAGTAACCAAAAAGACCACCAACAGATGGGTGGGCAAAGAAGAACTCCTCCATGTACAGATGGAATATTCGCTAGTGAAAAAAATGAAACAATGCCATTTGCAGCACCATAGATGAGTCTAGACGTAATCACGCCACGTGTACTAAGTGAGAAAGCAAAAGGCACATATCCTATCATATCACTTTCAGGAGTTACTTAAAAATTGATACCAATGAAGATATTTCCACAGAGAAAGGCAATCACAGATTCATTACAAAACTTATGGTTCACCAAATAGAAAGGGATGAGGATTGGATACATTGCCATATTGGGGTTAACAGAGATAGACAAACCATGTGAAATATACAACCCCCAAAGACGTACGGAAGACCAGGAGAAGACTACTCAACATTGTGTCATAACCTACATTGGCAAAGGATGCGAGGAAGAATAGATACACGTATATGTGTGAAAGAACCACATCTTGCACACCTAGAACAAACAAACCATTGTAATCAAATTTGCTGGGATAAAAAATAAAAAGTAAGTTACAAATACGAACAAGAAGTAATGAGACATAAAGTTAAAGGGCTTTTTCCTGGCACATTCCATTCTAATATACAACCTAGAACACCACTTCCATTAAGGCTCTGTTTCCCTAGGAACCAAATTTGGTAAAGGAGAAATGCTGCCACCTAGTGGCCGTTTCCTGCAAGAGCAGCTTTAAAGTCACAGCTAATGGTCACTTAACATTCACAAGGACTCAGGGCTGTAAAGGACACTTGCCCTAAATATTTGTGCTGAAGTAGGGAATGGACAAAAAATTCAAAACAGGCAAATGTTTCAAGAAGAGATTAGGAAGAGTTAAGTTTTACTCACACTCTTTTTAAAAAAAAGGAAAATGGATAAAAGCTCAACCTCAGGGAGTGTTAGACGCATGCAATCTAATCTACAAAAAGTTTCAACTTACACCAGTCGGCTGACCATCAGCAAAAAGTCTACAAACAATAAATGCTGAAGGGGTTTTAGAGAACTGTGTACCCTCTGCCTGCTGGTGAGACGTAAAGGGGTAACAGCCAATAATGAGAACAGAAAGGAGCTGCGTTTAAAAGTAAAAATGGAGGTACTATTCAATCCAGCAGGCGCACCATTGGACCTCTCACCTGAGAAGACAAGAATCGAGAAGACACAGGCCGCAAAAGCTGCAGTGCAGCCTTATTCACAATAGCCAAGACAGTGAAGCAATCAAAATGTCCAACAACAGGTAAATGGATAAAGAAGAAGTGGTCCGTGTACACAGTGGAATATTAGCCATGGAAGACAATGAACCATTGCTCTTTGAGGCACCACAAATGAGTCTGGAGATAATCACGAAAGATGAGGTAAGTTGGAAAGCAAAAGACCTGTGTTCTATGATAGCACTTATAGGCGTTATCTAATAACTGACACAAATGAACATATTTCCACAGAGAAAGACGCTCACAGATTTAGAAAACAAACTATGCTCATCTAAAACGACAGGTGGGGGGAATGGATAAATTAAGAGTAGTGTTACTATACGTATACAAACACATATGATATACATATCTCAAAAAGACCAACCATATAGCAAGGGACGTCTGCGGAACCCTCTGTAACATTTTACATGGGAAGAGGATCTGTACTTGAATAGACATATATAATGTACAAATGAACCAGATTGTGTACACCTAGGACAAACAATATTCTAAGCTTTACCCCAATTAAAACACTTTTAAAAACCAAGAAGAAATAATGACACATAAACTTATGGGGGTTTCTCCACGCACATTCCAATGTAATTTACAACCTAGGAACACGACTTCCAGAAAGGCTCTGCTGCCCTACTCCCCAGATTTGGGAATGGAGAAATGCTGCCTCCTTGAGGCCACTTCCCACAACAGCAGCTTTAAACCCATTGCTAAAGGTCACTAAATGTTCACCAAACTTGCAGTTCGGGAAATGACACCTGCTCTCTAAAAAAACGCTGGGGTGGAAAATCGACCAAATAACTCAAAAGAGGGCAACCTTCCAAGAAGACAATTTCAAGAGTTATATCGTACTGCCAATTGTTTCCTTTTTTTAACGGAAAAGAAAACGGCGGAGAAAAATGATGAGTTTTACGAATTTTCAAAGACATGCAAACCCAAATTACAAAAACCTATCAGCTCACAGCAGCCAGAAGGGCCATTAGCATCAATGCTGTAAACAATAAATGCTGAAGCGATTGTGGAGAAATGCGTACCCTCGATTCTAAGGGGGACGTGGTAAGAGCCACTAATGAAAACACAAAGAAGGTGCTTTGCAAAGGGAAACACGGTGCTACCAGTCAATCAATCACACCCACTGCTGGGCCTATCACCTGAGAAAATGAGAATCAAAAAGTCACAGGCTGGCAATCCTGCACTCCAACAATATTTACCATAGCCAACACTTGGAAGCAATGAAAATGTCCATCAACCGAGGAATGCACAAAGAAGAAGTGGTCCACGTACACAGTGGAAAATTACTCCAATAAAAAATAAAAATTAAATTTAAAAATCCAACAAAAGTAAGGAGACATCAGCTTGTGTGGGTTTGTCCGGGCACACTCCACTCTAATTTATAACCGAGAAACACCACAGGCCGCCAGGGCTTTTCCCTAGTTCCCAGGGTGGGGAACATAGAAAGGCTGCCGCCCTCTGGCAGTTACCTGCAAAAGCAGTTTTAAAGCCTGTGCTAATGGTCATTTCATAGGAACAAGTACTGCAGAACTGTAAATGAAACCTGCCCTCAAAATGTCTTCAGGGAGGTAACGGCCAAAACATTTCAAAAGGTGACACGTACGTTAAGAGAACACTTTGAAGAACTAAGGGGTAATCACTGCTTGAAAAATAAAAAGGACATGCCTTAAAGCTCAATTTCAACGGATTATGAGGCACATGCGAATTCAACCACAAAGAGGTATCAGCTCACACTTGTCAGAATAACCATGAGCAAGAAAACTACAAACAATAAATGCTGAAGGTGTTGTGGAGAAATGCATACCCTCAACTTCAAGGGGGACGGAAGTTGGAAAGGGCCACGAATGAGAACAGAATGGAGGTGCCTTAAAAAGGTCAACATTGAGCTACCATATGATCCAGCAGGCCCACTCCTCCACCTATAATCTAGGAAGAGAGAATTGGAAAGACACAGGCAGGCAAATCTGCATTGCCCAGTATTACAATAGCCAAGATATGGAAGTAACCAAAAAGACCACCAACAGATGGGTGGGCAAAGAAGAACTCCTCCATGTACAGATGGAATATTCGCTAGTGAAAAAAATGAAACAATGCCATTTGCAGCACCATAGATGAGTCTAGACGTAATCACGCCACGTGTACTAAGTGAGAAAGCAAAAGGCACATATCCTATCATATCACTTTCAGGAGTTACTTAAAAATTGATACCAATGAAGATATTTCCACAGAGAAAGGCAATCACAGATTCATTACAAAACTTATGGTTCACCAAATAGAAAGGGATGAGGATTGGATACATTGCCATATTGGGGTTAACAGAGATATACAAACCATGTGAAATATATAACCCCCAAAGACGTACGGAAGACCAGGAGAAGACTACTCAACATTGTGTCATAACCTACATTGGCAAAGGATGCGAGGAAGAATAGATACACGTATATGTGTGAAAGAACCACATCTTGCACACCTAGAACAAACAAACCATTGTAATCAAATTTGCTGGGATAAAAAATAAAAAGTAAGTTACAAATACGAACAAGAAGTAATGAGACATAAAGTTAAAGGGCTTTTTCCTGGCACATTCCATTCTAATATACAACCTAGAACACCACTTCCATTAAGGCTCTGTTTCCCTAGGAACCAAATTTGGTAAAGGAGAAATGCTGCCACCTAGTGGCCGTTTCCTGCAAGAGCAGCTTTAAAGTCACAGCTAATGGTCACTTAACATTCACAAGGACTCAGGGCTGTAAAGGACACTTGCCCTAAATATTTGTGCTGAAGTAGGGAATGGACAAAAAATTCAAAACAGGCAAATGTTTCAAGAAGAGATTAGGAAGAGTTAAGTTTTACTCACACTCTTTTTAAAAAAAAGGAAAATGGATAAAAGCTCAACCTCAGGGAGTGTTAGACGCATGCAATCTAATCTACAAAAAGTTTCAACTTACACCAGTCGGCTGACCATCAGCAAAAAGTCTACAAACAATAAATGCTGAAGGGGTTTTAGAGAACTGTGTACCCTCTGCCTGCTGGTGAGACGTAAAGGGGTAACAGCCAATAATGAGAACAGAAAGGAGCTGCGTTTAAAAGTAAAAATGGAGGTACTATTCAATCCAGCAGGCGCACCATTGGACCTCTCACCTGAGAAGACAAGAATCGAGAAGACACAGGCCGCAAAAGCTGCAGTGCAGCCTTATTCACAATAGCCAAGACAGTGAAGCAATCAAAATGTCCAACAACAGGTAAATGGATAAAGAAGAAGTGGTCCGTGTACACAGTGGAATATTAGCCATGGAAGACAATGAACCATTGCTCTTTGAGGCACCACAAATGAGTCTGGAGATAATCACGAAAGATGAGGTAAGTTGGAAAGCAAAAGACCTGTGTTCTATGATAGCACTTATAGGCGTTATCTAATAACTGACACAAATGAACATATTTCCACAGAGAAAGACGCTCACAGATTTAGAAAACAAACTATGCTCATCTAAAACGACAGGTGGGGGGAATGGATAAATTAAGAGTAGTGTTACTATACGTATACAAACACATATGATATACATATCTCAAAAAGACCAACCATATAGCAAGGGACGTCTGCGGAACCCTCTGTAACATTTTACATGGGAAGAGGATCTGTACTTGAATAGACATATATAATGTACAAATGAACCAGATTGTGTACACCTAGGACAAACAATATTCTAAGCTTTACCCCAATTAAAACACTTTTAAAAACCAAGAAGAAATAATGACACATAAACTTATGGGGGTTTCTCCACGCACATTCCAATGTAATTTACAACCTAGGAACACGACTTCCAGAAAGGCTCTGCTGCCCTACTCCCCAGATTTGGGAATGGAGAAATGCTGCCTCCTTGAGGCCACTTCCCACAACAGCAGCTTTAAACCCATTGCTAAAGGTCACTAAATGTTCACCAAACTTGCAGTTCGGGAAATGACACCTGCTCTCTAAAAAAACGCTGGGGTGGAAAATCGACCAAATAACTCAAAAGAGGGCAACCTTCCAAGAAGACAATTTCAAGAGTTATATCGTACTGCCAATTGTTTCCTTTTTTTAACGGAAAAGAAAACGGCGGAGAAAAATGATGAGTTTTACGAATTTTCAAAGACATGCAAACCCAAATTACAAAAACCTATCAGCTCACAGCAGCCAGAAGGGCCATTAGCATCAATGCTGTAAACAATAAATGCTGAAGCGATTGTGGAGAAATGCGTACCCTCGATTCTAAGGGGGACGTGGTAAGAGCCACTAATGAAAACACAAAGAAGGTGCTTTGCAAAGGGAAACACGGTGCTACCAGTCAATCAATCACACCCACTGCTGGGCCTATCACCTGAGAAAATGAGAATCAAAAAGTCACAGGCTGGCAATCCTGCACTCCAACAATATTTACCATAGCCAACACTTGGAAGCAATGAAAATGTCCATCAACCGAGGAATGCACAAAGAAGAAGTGGTCCACGTACACAGTGGAAAATTACTCCAATAAAAAATAAAAATTAAATTTAAAAATCCAACAAAAGTAAGGAGACATCAGCTTGTGTGGGTTTGTCCGGGCACACTCCACTCTAATTTATAACCGAGAAACACCACAGGCCGCCAGGGCTTTTCCCTAGTTCCCAGGGTGGGGAACATAGAAAGGCTGCCGCCCTCTGGCAGTTACCTGCAAAAGCAGTTTTAAAGCCTGTGCTAATGGTCATTTCATAGGAACAAGTACTGCAGAACTGTAAATGAAACCTGCCCTCAAAATGTCTTCAGGGAGGTAACGGCCAAAACATTTCAAAAGGTGACACGTACGTTAAGAGAACACTTTGAAGAACTAAGGGGTAATCACTGCTTGAAAAATAAAAAGGACATGCCTTAAAGCTCAATTTCAACGGATTATGAGGCACATGCGAATTCAACCACAAAGAGGTATCAGCTCACACTTGTCAGAATAACCATGAGCAAGAAAACTACAAACAATAAATGCTGAAGGTGTTGTGGAGAAATGCATACCCTCAACTTCAAGGGGGACGGAAGTTGGAAAGGGCCACGAATGAGAACAGAATGGAGGTGCCTTAAAAAGGTCAACATTGAGCTACCATATGATCCAGCAGGCCCACTCCTCCACCTATAATCTAGGAAGAGAGAATTGGAAAGACACAGGCAGGCAAATCTGCATTGCCCAGTATTACAATAGCCAAGATATGGAAGTAACCAAAAAGACCACCAACAGATGGGTGGGCAAAGAAGAACTCCTCCATGTACAGATGGAATATTCGCTAGTGAAAAAAATGAAACAATGCCATTTGCAGCACCATAGATGAGTCTAGACGTAATCACGCCACGTGTACTAAGTGAGAAAGCAAAAGGCACATATCCTATCATATCACTTTCAGGAGTTACTTAAAAATTGATACCAATGAAGATATTTCCACAGAGAAAGGCAATCACAGATTCATTACAAAACTTATGGTTCACCAAATAGAAAGGGATGAGGATTGGATACATTGCCATATTGGGGTTAACAGAGATATACAAACCATGTGAAATATATAACCCCCAAAGACGTACGGAAGACCAGGAGAAGACTACTCAACATTGTGTCATAACCTACATTGGCAAAGGATGCGAGGAAGAATAGATACACGTATATGTGTGAAAGAACCACATCTTGCACACCTAGAACAAACAAACCATTGTAATCAAATTTGCTGGGATAAAAAATAAAAAGTAAGTTACAAATACGAACAAGAAGTAATGAGACATAAAGTTAAAGGGCTTTTTCCTGGCACATTCCATTCTAATATACAACCTAGAACACCACTTCCATTAAGGCTCTGTTTCCCTAGGAACCAAATTTGGTAAAGGAGAAATGCTGCCACCTAGTGGCCGTTTCCTGCAAGAGCAGCTTTAAAGTCACAGCTAATGGTCACTTAACATTCACAAGGACTCAGGGCTGTAAAGGACACTTGCCCTAAATATTTGTGCTGAAGTAGGGAATGGACAAAAAATTCAAAACAGGCAAATGTTTCAAGAAGAGATTAGGAAGAGTTAAGTTTTACTCACACTCTTTTTAAAAAAAAGGAAAATGGATAAAAGCTCAACCTCAGGGAGTGTTAGACGCATGCAATCTAATCTACAAAAAGTTTCAACTTACACCAGTCGGCTGACCATCAGCAAAAAGTCTACAAACAATAAATGCTGAAGGGGTTTTAGAGAACTGTGTACCCTCTGCCTGCTGGTGAGACGTAAAGGGGTAACAGCCAATAATGAGAACAGAAAGGAGCTGCGTTTAAAAGTAAAAATGGAGGTACTATTCAATCCAGCAGGCGCACCATTGGACCTCTCACCTGAGAAGACAAGAATCGAGAAGACACAGGCCGCAAAAGCTGCAGTGCAGCCTTATTCACAATAGCCAAGACAGTGAAGCAATCAAAATGTCCAACAACAGGTAAATGGATAAAGAAGAAGTGGTCCGTGTACACAGTGGAATATTAGCCATGGAAGACAATGAACCATTGCTCTTTGAGGCACCACAAATGAGTCTGGAGATAATCACGAAAGATGAGGTAAGTTGGAAAGCAAAAGACCTGTGTTCTATGATAGCACTTATAGGCGTTATCTAATAACTGACACAAATGAACATATTTCCACAGAGAAAGACGCTCACAGATTTAGAAAACAAACTATGCTCATCTAAAACGACAGGTGGGGGGAATGGATAAATTAAGAGTAGTGTTACTATACGTATACAAACACATATGATATACATATCTCAAAAAGACCAACCATATAGCAAGGGACGTCTGCGGAACCCTCTGTAACATTTTACATGGGAAGAGGATCTGTACTTGAATAGACATATATAATGTACAAATGAACCAGATTGTGTACACCTAGGACAAACAATATTCTAAGCTTTACCCCAATTAAAACACTTTTAAAAACCAAGAAGAAATAATGACACATAAACTTATGGGGGTTTCTCCACGCACATTCCAATGTAATTTACAACCTAGGAACACGACTTCCAGAAAGGCTCTGCTGCCCTACTCCCCAGATTTGGGAATGGAGAAATGCTGCCTCCTTGAGGCCACTTCCCACAACAGCAGCTTTAAACCCATTGCTAAAGGTCACTAAATGTTCACCAAACTTGCAGTTCGGGAAATGACACCTGCTCTCTAAAAAAACGCTGGGGTGGAAAATCGACCAAATAACTCAAAAGAGGGCAACCTTCCAAGAAGACAATTTCAAGAGTTATATCGTACTGCCAATTGTTTCCTTTTTTTAACGGAAAAGAAAACGGCGGAGAAAAATGATGAGTTTTACGAATTTTCAAAGACATGCAAACCCAAATTACAAAAACCTATCAGCTCACAGCAGCCAGAAGGGCCATTAGCATCAATGCTGTAAACAATAAATGCTGAAGCGATTGTGGAGAAATGCGTACCCTCGATTCTAAGGGGGACGTGGTAAGAGCCACTAATGAAAACACAAAGAAGGTGCTTTGCAAAGGGAAACACGGTGCTACCAGTCAATCAATCACACCCACTGCTGGGCCTATCACCTGAGAAAATGAGAATCAAAAAGTCACAGGCTGGCAATCCTGCACTCCAACAATATTTACCATAGCCAACACTTGGAAGCAATGAAAATGTCCATCAACCGAGGAATGCACAAAGAAGAAGTGGTCCACGTACACAGTGGAAAATTACTCCAATAAAAAATAAAAATTAAATTTAAAAATCCAACAAAAGTAAGGAGACATCAGCTTGTGTGGGTTTGTCCGGGCACACTCCACTCTAATTTATAACCGAGAAACACCACAGGCCGCCAGGGCTTTTCCCTAGTTCCCAGGGTGGGGAACATAGAAAGGCTGCCGCCCTCTGGCAGTTACCTGCAAAAGCAGTTTTAAAGCCTGTGCTAATGGTCATTTCATAGGAACAAGTACTGCAGAACTGTAAATGAAACCTGCCCTCAAAATGTCTTCAGGGAGGTAACGGCCAAAACATTTCAAAAGGTGACACGTACGTTAAGAGAACACTTTGAAGAACTAAGGGGTAATCACTGCTTGAAAAATAAAAAGGACATGCCTTAAAGCTCAATTTCAACGGATTATGAGGCACATGCGAATTCAACCACAAAGAGGTATCAGCTCACACTTGTCAGAATAACCATGAGCAAGAAAACTACAAACAATAAATGCTGAAGGTGTTGTGGAGAAATGCATACCCTCAACTTCAAGGGGGACGGAAGTTGGAAAGGGCCACGAATGAGAACAGAATGGAGGTGCCTTAAAAAGGTCAACATTGTGCTACCATATGATCCAGCAGGCCCACTCCTCCACCTATAATCTAAGAAGAGAGAATTGGAAAGACACAGGCAGGCAAATCTGCATTGCCCAGTATTACAATAGCCAAGATATGGAAGTAACCAAAAAGACCACCAACAGATGGGTGGGCAAAGAAGAACTCCTCCATGTACAGATGGAATATTCGCTAGTGAAAAAAATGAAACAATGCCATTTGCAGCACCATAGATGAGTCTAGACGTAAACACGCCACGTGTACTAAGTGAGAAAGCAAAAGGCACATATCCTATCATATCACTTTCAGGAGTTACTTAAAAATTGATACCAATGAAGATATTTCCACAGAGAAAGGCAATCACAGATTCATTAAAAAACTTATGGTTCACCAAATAGAAAGGGATGAGGATTGGATACATTGCCATATTGGGGTTAACAGAGATATACAAACCATGTGAAATATATAACCCCCAAAGACGTACGGAAGACCAGGAGAAGACTACTCAACATTGTGTCATAACCTACATTGGCAAAGGATGCGAGGAAGAATAGATACACGTATATGTGTGAAAGAACCACATCTTGCACACCTAGAACAAACAAACCATTGTAATCAAATTTGCTGGGATAAAAAATAAAAAGTAAGTTACAAATACGAACAAGAAGTAATGAGACATAAAGTTAAAGGGCTTTTTCCTGGCACATTCCATTCTAATATACAACCTAGAACACCACTTCCATTAAGGCTCTGTTTCCCTAGGAACCAAATTTGGTAAAGGAGAAATGCTGCCACCTAGTGGCCGTTTCCTGCAAGAGCAGCTTTAAAGTCACAGCTAATGGTCACTTAACATTCACAAGGACTCAGGGCTGTAAAGGACACTTGCCCTAAATATTTGTGCTGAAGTAGGGAATGGACAAAAAATTCAAAACAGGCAAATGTTTCAAGAAGAGATTAGGAAGAGTTAAGTTTTACTCACACTCTTTTTAAAAAAAAGGAAAATGGATAAAAGCTCAACCTCAGGGAGTGTTAGACGCATGCAATCTAATCTACAAAAAGTTTCAACTTACACCAGTCGGCTGACCATCAGCAAAAAGTCTACAAACAATAAATGCTGAAGGGGTTTTAGAGAACTGTGTACCCTCTGCCTGCTGGTGAGACGTAAAGGGGTAACAGCCAATAATGAGAACAGAAAGGAGCTGCGTTTAAAAGTAAAAATGGAGGTACTATTCAATCCAGCAGGCGCACCATTGGACCTCTCACCTGAGAAGACAAGAATCGAGAAGACACAGGCCGCAAAAGCTGCAGTGCAGCCTTATTCACAATAGCCAAGACAGTGAAGCAATCAAAATGTCCAACAACAGGTAAATGGATAAAGAAGAAGTGGTCCGTGTACACAGTGGAATATTAGCCATGGAAGACAATGAACCATTGCTCTTTGAGGCACCACAAATGAGTCTGGAGATAATCACGAAAGATGAGGTAAGTTGGAAAGCAAAAGACCTGTGTTCTATGATAGCACTTATAGGCGTTATCTAATAACTGACACAAATGAACATATTTCCACAGAGAAAGACGCTCACAGATTTAGAAAACAAACTATGCTCATCTAAAACGACAGGTGGGGGGAATGGATAAATTAAGAGTAGTGTTACTATACGTATACAAACACATATGATATACATATCTCAAAAAGACCAACCATATAGCAAGGGAAGTCTGCGGAACCCTCTGTAACATTTTACATGGGAAGAGGATCTGTACTTGAATAGACATATATAATGTACAAACGAACCAGATTGTGTACACCTAGGACAAACAATATTCTAAGCTTTACCCCAATTAAAACACTTTTAAAAACCAAGAAGAAATAATGACACATAAACTTATGGGGGTTTCTCCACGCACATTCCAATGGAATTTACAACCTAGGAACACGACTTCCAGAAAGGCTCTGCTGCCCTACTACCCAGATTTGGGAATGGAGAAATGCTGCCTCCTTGAGGCCACTTCCCACAACAGCAGCTTTAAACCCATTGCTAAAGGTCACTAAATATTCACCAAACTTGCAGTTCGGGAAATGACACCTGCTCTCTAAAAAAACGCTGGGGTGGAAAATCGACCAAATAACTCAAAAGAGGGCAACCTTCAAAGAAGACAATTTCAAGAGTTATATTGTACTGCCAATTGTTTCCTTTTTTTAACGGAAAAGAAAACGGCGGAGAAAAATGATGAGTTTTACGAATTTTCAAAGACATGCAAACCCAAATTACAAAAACCTATCAGCTCACAGCAGCCAGAAGGGCCATTAGCATCAATGCTGTAAACAATAAATGCTGAAGCGATTGTGGAGAAATGCGTACCCTCGATTCTAAGGGGGACGTGGTAAGAGCCACTAATGAAAACACAAAGAGGGTGCTTTGGAAAGGGAAACACGGTGCTACCAGTCAATCAATCACACCCACTGCTGGGCCTATCTCCTGAGAAAATGAGAATCAAAAAGTCACAGGCTGGCAATCCTGCACTCCAACAATATTTACCATAGCCAACACTTGGAAGCAATGAAAATGTCCATCAACCGAGGAATGCACAAAGAAGAAGTGGTCCACGTACACAGTGGAAAATTACTCCAATAAAAAATAAAAATTAAATTTAAAAATCCAACAAAAGTAAGGAGACATCAGCTTGTGTGGGTTTGTCCGGGCACACTCCACTCTAATTTATAACCGAGAAACACCACAGGCCGCCAGGGCTTTTCCCTAGTTCCCAGGGTGGGGAACATAGAAAGGCTGCCGCCCTCTGGCAGTTACCTGCAAAAGCAGTTTTAAAGCCTGTGCTAATGGTCATTTCATAGGAACAAGTACTGCAGAACTGTAAATGAAACCTGCCCTCAAAATGTCTTCAGGGAGGTAATGGCCAAAACATTTCAAAAGGTGACACGTACGTTAAGAGAACACTTTGAAGAACTAAGGGGTAATCACTGCTGGAAAAATATAAAGGACATGCCTTAAAGCTCAATTTCAACGGATTATGAGGCACATGCGAATTCAACCACAAAGAGGTATCAGCTCACACTTGTCAGAATAACCATGAGCAAGAAAACTACAAACAATAAATGCTGAAGGTGTTGTGGAGAAATGCATACCCTCAACTTCAAGGGGGACGTAAGTTGGAAAGGGCCACGAATGAGAACAGAATGGAGGTGCCTTAAAAAGGTCAACATTGAGCTACCATATGATCCAGCAGGCCCACTCCTCCACCTGTAATCTAAGAAGAGAGAATTGGAAAGACACAGGCTGGCAAATCTGCATTGCCCAGTATTACAGTAGCCAAGATATGGAAGTAACCAAAAAGACCACCAACAGATGGGTGGGCAAAGAAGAACTCCTCCATGTACAGATGGAATATTCGCTAGTGAAAAAAATGAAACAATGCCATTTGCAGCACCATAGATGAGTCTAGACGTAATCACGCCACGTGTAGCAAGTGAGAAAGCAAAAGGCACATATCCTATCATATCACTTTCAGGAGTTACTTAAAAATTGATACCAATGAAGATATTTCCACAGAGAAAGGCAATCACAGAGTCATTAAAAAACTTATGGTTCACCAAATAGAAAGGGATGAGGATTGGATACATTGCCATATTGGGGTTAACAGAGATATACAAACCATGTGAAATATATAACCACCAAAGACGTACGGAAGACCAGGAGAAGACTGCTCAACATTGTGTCATAACCTACATTGGCAAAGGATGCGAGGAAGAATAGATACACGTATATGTGTGAAAGATCCATATCTTGCACACCTAGAACAAACAAACCATTGTAATCAAATTTGCTGGGATAAAAAATAAAAAGTAAATTACAAATATGAACAAGAAGTAATGAGACATAAAGTTAAAGGGCTTTTTCCTGGCACATTCCATTCTAATATACAACCTAGAACACCACTTCCATTAAGGCTCTGTTTCCCTAGTAACCAAATTTGGTAAAGGAGAAATGCTGCCACCTTGTGGCCGTATCTTGCAAGAGCAGCTTCAAAGTCACAGCTAATGGTCACTTAACATTCACAAGGACTCAGGGCTGTAAAGGACACTTGCCCTAAATATTTGTGCTGAAGTAGGGAATGGAGAAAAAATTCAAAACAGGCAAATGTTTCAAGAAGAGATTAGGAAGAGTTAAGTTTTACTCACACTCTTTTTAAAAAAAAGGAAAATGGATAAAAGCTCTACCTCAGGGAGTGTTAGACGCATGCAATCTAATCTACAAAAAGTTTCAACTTACACCAGTCGACTGACCATCAGCAAAAAGTCTACAAACAATAAATGCTGAAGGGGTTTTAGAGAACTGTGTACCCTCTGCCTGCTGGTGAGACGTAAAGGGGTAAGAGCCAATAATGAGAACAGAAAGGAGCTGTGTTTAAAAGTAAAAATGGAGGTACTATTCAATCCAGCAGGCGCACCAGTGGACCTCTCACCTGAGAAGACAAGAATCGAGAAGACACAGGCCGCAAAAGCTGCAGTGCAGCCTTATTCACCATAGCCAAGACAGTGAAGCAATCAAAATGTCCAACAACAGGTAAATGGATCAAGAAGAAGTGGTCCATGTACACAATGGAATATGAGCCATGGAAGACAATGAACCATTGCTCTTTGAGGCACCACAAATGAGTCTGGAGATAATCACGAAAGATGAGGTAAGTTGGAAAGCAAAAGACCTGTGTTCTATGATAGCACTTAGAGGCGTTATCTAATAACTGACACAAATGAACATATTTCCACAGAGAAAGACACTCACAGATTTAGAAAACAAACTATGCTCATCTAAAGCGACAGGTGGGGGGAATGGATAAATTAAGATTAGTGTTACTATATGTATACAAACACATATGATATACATATCTCAAAAAGACCAACCATATAGCAAGGGAAGTCTGCGGAACCCTCTGTAACATTTTACATGGGAAGAGGATCTGTACTTGAATAGACATATATAATGTACAAACGAACCAGATTGTGTACACCTAGGACAAACAATATTCTAAGCTTTACCCCAATTAAAACACTTTTAAAAACCAAGAAGAAATAATGACACATAAACTTATGGGGGTTTCTCCACGCACATTCCAATGGAATTTACAACCTAGGAACACGACTTCCAGAAAGGCTCTGCTGCCCTACTACCCAGATTTGGGAATGGAGAAATGCTGCCTCCTTGAGGCCACTTCCCACAACAGCAGCTTTAAACCCATTGCTAAAGGTCACTAAATATTCACCAAACTTGCAGTTCGGGAAATGACACCTGCTCTCTAAAAAAACGCTGGGGTGGAAAATCGACCAAATAACTCAAAAGAGGGCAACCTTCAAAGAAGACAATTTCAAGAGTTATATTGTACTGCCAATTGTTTCCTTTTTTTAACGGAAAAGAAAACGGCGGAGAAAAATGATGAGTTTTACGAATTTTCAAAGACATGCAAACCCAAATTACAAAAACCTATCAGCTCACAGCAGCCAGAAGGGCCATTAGCATCAATGCTGTAAACAATAAATGCTGAAGCGATTGTGGAGAAATGCGTACCCTCGATTCTAAGGGGGACGTGGTAAGAGCCACTAATGAAAACACAAAGAGGGTGCTTTGGAAAGGGAAACACGGTGCTACCAGTCAATCAATCACACCCACTGCTGGGCCTATCTCCTGAGAAAATGAGAATCAAAAAGTCACAGGCTGGCAATCCTGCACTCCAACAATATTTACCATAGCCAACACTTGGAAGCAATGAAAATGTCCATCAACCGAGGAATGCACAAAGAAGAAGTGGTCCACGTACACAGTGGAAAATTACTCCAATAAAAAATAAAAATTAAATTTAAAAATCCAACAAAAGTAAGGAGACATCAGCTTGTGTGGGTTTGTCCGGGCACACTCCACTCTAATTTATAACCGAGAAACACCACAGGCCGCAAGGGCTTTTCCCTAGTTCCCAGGGTGGGGAACATAGAAAGGCTGCCGCCCTCTGGCAGTTACCTGCAAAAGCAGTTTTAAAGCCTGTGCTAATGGTCATTTCATAGGAACAAGTACTGCAGAACTGTAAATGAAACCTGCCCTCAAAATGTCTTCAGGGAGGTAATGGCCAAAACATTTCAAAAGGTGACACGTACGTTAAGAGAACACTTTGAAGAACTAAGGGGTAATCACTGCTGGAAAAATATAAAGGACATGCCTTAAAGCTCAATTTCAACGGATTATGAGGCACATGCGAATTCAACCACAAAGAGGTATCAGCTCACACTTGTCAGAATAACCATGAGCAAGAAAACTACAAACAATAAATGCTGAAGGTGTTGTGGAGAAATGCATACCCTCAACTTCAAGGGGGACGTAAGTTGGAAAGGGCCACGAATGAGAACAGAATGGAGGTGCCTTAAAAAGGTCAACATTGAGCTACCATATGATCCAGCAGGCCCACTCCTCCACCTGTAATCTAAGAAGAGAGAATTGGAAAGACACAGGCTGGCAAATCTGCATTGCCCAGTATTACAGTAGCCAAGATATGGAAGTAACCAAAAAGACCACCAACAGATGGGTGGGCAAAGAAGAACTCCTCCATGTACAGATGGAATATTCGCTAGTGAAAAAAATGAAACAATGCCATTTGCAGCACCATAGATGAGTCTAGACGTAATCACGCCACGTGTAGCAAGTGAGAAAGCAAAAGGCACATATCCTATCATATCACTTTCAGGAGTTACTTAAAAATTGATACCAATGAAGATATTTCCACAGAGAAAGGCAATCACAGAGTCATTAAAAAACTTATGGTTCACCAAATAGAAAGGGATGAGGATTGGATACATTGCCATATTGGGGTTAACAGAGATATACAAACCATGTGAAATATATAACCACCAAAGACGTACGGAAGACCAGGAGAAGACTACTCAACATTGTGTCATAACCTACATTGGCAAAGGATGCGAGGAAGAATAGATACACGTATATGTGTGAAAGATCCATATCTTGCACACCTAGAACAAACAAACCATTGTAATCAAATTTGCTGGGATAAAAAATAAAAAGTAAATTACAAATATGAACAAGAAGTAATGAGACATAAAGTTAAAGGGCTTTTTCCTGGCACATTCCATTCTAATATACAACCTAGAACACCACTTCCATTAAGGCTCTGTTTCCCTAGTAACCAAATTTGGTAAAGGAGAAATGCTGCCACCTTGTGGCCGTATCCTGCAAGAGCAGCTTTAAAGTCACAGCTAATGGTCACTTAACATTCACAAGGACTCAGGGCTGTAAAGGACACTTGCCCTAAATATTTGTGCTGAAGTAGGGAATGGGCAAAAAATTCAAAACAGGCAAATGTTTCAAGAAGAGATTATGAAGAGTTAGGTTTTACTCACACTCTTTTTTAAAAAAAGGAAAATGGATAAAAGCTCAACCTCAGGGAGTGTTAGACGCATGCAATCTAATCTACAAAAAGTTTCAACTTACACCAGTCGACTGACCATCAGCAAAATGTCTACAAACAATAAATGCTGAAGGGGTTTTAGAGAACTGTGTACCCTCTGCCTGCTGGTGAGACGTAAAGGGGTAAGAGCCAATAATGAGAACAGAAAGGAGCTGTGTTTAAAAGTAAAAATGGAGGTACTATTCAATCCAGCAGGCGCACCAGTGGACCTCTCACCTGAGAAGACAAGAATCGAGAAGACACAGGCCGCAAAAGCTGCAGTGCAGCCTTATTCACAATAGCCAAGACAGTGAAGCAATCAAAATGTCCAACAACAGGTAAATGGATCAAGAAGAAGTGGTCCATGTACACAATGGAATATGAGCCATGGAAGACAATGAACCATTGCTCTTTGAGGCACCACAAATGAGTCTGGAGATAATCACGAAAGAGGAGGTAAGTTGGAAAGCAAAAGACCTGTGTTCTATGATAGCACTTAGAGGCGTTATCTAATAACTGACACAAATGAACATATTTCCACAGAGAAAGACACTCACAGATTTAGAAAACAAACTATGCTCATCTAAAGCGACAGGTGGGGGGAATGGATAAATTAAGATTAGTGTTACTATATGTATACAAACACATATGATATACATATCTCAAAAAGACCAACCATATAGCAAGGGAAGTCTGCGGAACCCTCTGTAACATTTTACATGGGAAGAGGATCTGTACTTGAATAGACATATATAATGTACTAACGAACCAGATTGTGTACACCTAGGACATACAATATTCTAAGCTTTACCCCAATTAAAACACTTTTAAAAACCAAGAAGAAATAATGACACATAAACTTATGGGGGTTTCTCCACGCACATTCCAATGGAATTTACAACCTAGGAACACGACTTCCAGAAAGGCTCTGCTGCCCTACTACCCAGATTTGGGAATGGAGAAATGCTGCCTCCTTGAGGCCACTTCCCACAACAGCAGCTTTAAACCCATTGCTAAAGGTCACTAAATATTCACCAAACTTGCAGTTCGGGAAATGACACCTGCTCTCTAAAAAAACGCTGGGGTGGAAAATCGACCAAATAACTCAAAAGAGGGCAACCTTCAAAGAAGACAATTTCAAGAGTTATATTGTACTGCCAATTGTTTCCTTTTTTTAACGGAAAAGAAAACGGCGGAGAAAAATGATGAGTTTTACGAATTTTCAAAGACATGCAAACCCAAATTACAAAAACCTATCAGCTCACAGCAGCCAGAAGGGCCATTAGCATCAATGCTGTAAACAATAAATGCTGAAGCGATTGTGGAGAAATGCGTACCCTCGATTCTAAGGGGCACGTGGTAAGAGCCACTAATGAAAACACAAAGAGGGTGCTTTGGAAAGGGAAACACGGTGCTACCAGTCAATCAATCACACCCACTGCTGGGCCTATCTCCTGAGAAAATGAGAATCAAAAAGTCACAGGCTGGCAATCCTGCACTCCAACAATATTTACCATAGCCAACACTTGGAAGCAATGAAAATGTCCATCAACCGAGGAATGCACAAAGAAGAAGTGGTCCACGTACACAGTGGAAAATTACTCCAATAAAAAATAAAAATTAAATTTAAAAATCCAACAAAAGTAAGGAGACATCAGCTTGTGTGGGTTTGTCCGGGCACACTCCACTCTAATTTATAACCGAGAAACACCACAGGCCGCAAGGGCTTTTCCCTAGTTACCAGGGTGGGGAACATAGAAAGGCTGCCGCCCTCTGGCAGTTACCTGCAAAAGCAGTTTTAAAGCCTGTGCTAATGGTCATTTCATAGGAACAAGTACTGCAGAACTGTAAATGAAACCTGCCCTCAAAATGTCTTCAGGGAGGTAATGGCCAAAACATTTCAAAAGGTGACACGTACGTTAAGAGAACACTTTGAAGAACTAAGGGGTAATCACTGCTGGAAAAATATAAAGGACATGCCTTAAAGCTCAATTTCAACGGATTATGAGGCACATGCGAATTCAACCACAAAGAGGTATCAGCTCACACTTGTCAGAATAACCATGAGCAAGAAAACTACAAACAATAAATGCTGAAGGTGTTGTGGAGAAATGCATACCCTCAACTTCAAGGGGGACGTAAGTTGGAAAGGGCCACGAATGAGAACAGAATGGAGGTGCCTTAAAAAGGTCAACATTGAGCTACCATATGATCCAGCAGGCCCACTCCTCCACCTGTAATCTAAGAAGAGAGAATTGGAAAGACACAGGCTGGCAAATCTGCATTGCCCAGTATTACAGTAGCCAAGATATGGAAGTAACCAAAAAGACCACCAACAGATGGGTGGGCAAAGAAGAACTCCTCCATGTACAGATGGAATATTCGCTAGTGAAAAAAATGAAACAATGCCATTTGCAGCACCATAGATGAGTCTAGACGTAATCACGCCACGTGTAGCAAGTGAGAAAGCAAAAGGCACATATCCTATCATATCACTTTCAGGAGTTACTTAAAAATTGATACCAATGAAGATATTTCCACAGAGAAAGGCAATCACAGAGTCATTAAAAAACTTATGGTTCACCAAATAGAAAGGGATGAGGATTGGATACATTGCCATATTGGGGTTAACAGAGATATACAAACCATGTGAAATATATAACCACCAAAGACGTACGGAAGACCAGGAGAAGACTACTCAACATTGTGTCATAACCTACATTGGCAAAGGATGCGAGGAAGAATAGATACACGTATATGTGTGAAAGATCCATATCTTGCACACCTAGAACAAACAAACCATTGTAATCAAATTTGCTGGGATAAAAAATAAAAAGTAAATTACAAATATGAACAAGAAGTAATGAGACATAAAGTTAAAGGGCTTTTTACTGGCACATTCCATTCTAATATACAACCTAGAACACCACTTCCATTAAGGCTCTGTTTCCCTAGTAACCAAATTTGGTAAAGGAGAAATGCTGCCACCTTGTGGCCGTATCCTGCAAGAGCAGCTTTAAAGTCACAGCTAATGGTCACTTAACATTCACAAGGACTCAGGGCTGTAAAGGACACTTGCCCTAAATATTTGTGCTGAAGTAGGGAATGGGCAAAAAATTCAAAACAGGCAAATGTTTCAAGAAGAGATTATGAAGAGTTAGGTTTTACTCACACTCTTTTTTAAAAAAAGGAAAATGGATAAAAGCTCAACCTCAGGGAGTGTTAGACGCATGCAATCTAATCTACAAAAAGTTTCAACTTACACCAGTCGACTGACCATCAGCAAAATGTCTACAAACAATAAATGCTGAAGGGGTTTTAGAGAACTGTGTACCCTCTGCCTGCTGGTGAGACGTAAAGGGGTAAGAGCCAATAATGAGAACAGAAAGGAGCTGTGTTTAAAAGTAAAAATGGAGGTACTATTCAATCCAGCAGGCGCACCAGTGGACCTCTCACCTGAGAAGACAAGAATCGAGAAGACACAGGCCGCAAAAGCTGCAGTGCAGCCTTATTCACAATAGCCAAGACAGTGAAGCAATCAAAATGTCCAACAACAGGTAAATGGATCAAGAAGAAGTGGTCCATGTACACAATGGAATATGAGCCATGGAAGACAATGAACCATTGCTCTTTGAGGCACCACAAATGAGTCTGGAGATAATCACGAAAGAGGAGGTAAGTTGGAAAGCAAAAGACCTGTGTTCTATGATAGCACTTAGAGGCGTTATCTAATAACTGACACAAATGAACATATTTCCACAGAGAAAGACACTCACAGATTTAGAAAACAAACTATGCTCATCTAAAGCGACAGGTGGGGGGAATGGATAAATTAAGATTAGTGTTACTATATGTATACAAACACATATGATATACATATCTCAAAAAGACCAACCATATAGCAAGGGAAGTCTGCGGAACCCTCTGTAATATTTTACATGGGAAGAGGATCTGTACTTGAATAGACATATATAATGTACTAACGAACCAGATTGTGTACACCTAGGACATACAATATTCTAAGTTTTACCCCAATTAAAACACTTTTAAAAACCAAGAAGAAATAATGACACATAAACTTATGGGGGTTTCTCCACGCACATTCCAATGGAATTTACAACCTAGGAACACGACTTCCAGAAAGGCTCTGCTGCCCTACTCCCCAGATTTGGGAATGGAGAAATGCTGCCTCCTTGAGGCCACTTCCCACAACAGCAGCTTTAAACCCATTGCTAAAGGTCACTAAATATTCACCAAACTTGCAGTTCGGGAAATGACACCTGCTCTCTAAAAAAACGCTGGGGTGGAAAATCGACCAAATAATTCAAAAGAGGGCAACCTTCAAAGAAGACAATTTCAAGAGTTATATTGTACTGCCAATTGTTTCCTTTTTTTAATGGAAAAGAAAACGGCGGAGAAAAATGATGAGTTTTACGAATTTTCAAAGACATGCAAACCCAAATTACAAAAACCTATCAGCTCACAGCAGCCAGAAGGGCCATTAGCATCAATGCTGTAAACAATAAATGCTGAAGCGATTGTGGAGAAATGCATACCCTCGATTCTAAGGGGCACGTGGTAAGAGCCACTAATGAAAACACAAAGAGGGTGCTTTGAAAAGGGAAACACGGTGCTACCAGTCAATCAATCACACCCACTGCTGGGCCTATCAGCTGAGAAAATGAGAATCAAAAAGTCACAGGCTGGCAATCCTGCACTCCAACAATATTTACCATAGCCAACACTTGGAAGCAATGAAAATGTCCATCAACCGAGGAATGCACAAAGAAGAAGTGGTCCACGTACACAGTGGAAAATTACTCCAATAAAAAATAAAAATTAAATTTAAAAATCCAACAAAAGTAAGGAGACATCAGCTTGTGTGGGTTTGTCCGCGCACACTCCACTCTAATTTATAACCGAGAAACACCACAGGCCGCAAGGGCTTTTCCCTAGTTACCAGGGTGGGGAACATAGAAAGGCTGCCGCCCTCTGGCAGTTACCTGCAAAAGCAGTTTTAAAGCCTGTGCTAATGGTCATTTCATAGGAACAAGTACTGCAGAACTGTAAATGAAACCTGCCCTCAAAATGTCTTCAGGGAGGTAACGGCCAAAACATTTTAAAAGGTGACACGTACGTTAAGAGAACACTTTGAAGAACTAAGGGGTAATCACTGCTTGAAAAATAAAAAGGACATGCCTTAAAGCTCAATTTCAACGGATTATGAGGCACATGCGAATTCAACCACAAAGAGGTATCAGCTCACACTTGTCAGAATAACCATGAGCAAGAAAACTACAAACAATAAATGCTGAAGGTGTTGTGGAGAAATGCATACCCTCTACTTCAAGGGGGACATAAGTTGGAAGGGGCCACGAATGAGAACAGAATGGAGGTGCCTTAAAAAGGTCAACATTGAGCTACCATATGATCCAGCAGGCCCACTCCTCCACCTGTAATTTAAGAAGAGAGAATTGGAAAGACACAGGCAGGCAAATCTGCATTGCCCAGTATTACAATAGCCAAGATATGGAAGTAACCAAAAAGACCACCAACAGATGGGTGGGCAAAGAAGAACTCCTCCATGTACAGATGGAATATTGGCTAGTGAAAAAAATGAAACAATGCCATTTGCAGCACCATAGATGAGTCTAGACGTAATCACGCCACGTGTAGCAAGTGAGAAAGCAAAAGGCACATATCCTATCATATCACTTTCAGGAGTTACTTAAAAATTGATACCAATGAAGATATTTCCACAGAGAAAGGCAATCACAGATTCATTAAAAAACTTATGGTTCACCAAATAGAAAGGGATGAGGATTGGATACATTGCCATATTGGGGTTAACAGAGATATACAAACCATGTGAAATATATAACCCCCAAAGACGTACGGAAGACCAGGAGAAGACTACTCAACATTGTGTCATAACCTACATTGGCAAAGGATGCGAGGAAGAATAGATACATGTATATGTGTGAAAGAACCACATCTTGCACACCTAGAACAAACAAACCATTGTAATCAAATTTGCTGGGATAAAAAATAAAAAGTAAATTACAAATACGAAGAAGAAGTAATGAGACATAAAGTTAAAGGGCTTTTTCCTGGCACATTCCATTCTAATATACAACCTAGAACACCACTTCCATTAAGGCTCTGTTTCCCTAGTAACCAAATTTGGTAAACTAGAAATGCTGCCACCTTGTGGCCGTATCCTGCAAGAGCAGCTTTAAAGTCACAGCCAATGGTCACTTAACATTCACAAGGACTCAGGGCTGTAAAGGACACTTGCCCTAAATATTTGTGCTGAAGTAGGGAATGGGCAAGAAATTCAAAACAGGCAAATGTTTCAAGAAGAGATTAGGAAGAGTTAAGTTTTACTCACACTCTTTTTAAAAAAAAGGAAAATGGATAAAAGCTCAACCTCAGGGAGTGTTAGACGCATGCAATCTAATCTACAAAAAGTTTCAACTTACACCAGTCGGCTGACCATCAGCAAAAAGTCTACAAACAATAAATGCTGAAGGGGTTTTAGAGAACTGTGTACCCTCTGCCTGCTGGTGAGACGTAAAGGGGTAACAGCCAATAATGAGAACAGAAAGGAGCTGTGTTTAAATGAAAAAATGGAGGTACTATTCAATCCAGCAGGCGCACCATTGGACCTCTCACCTGAGAAGACAAGAATCGAGAAGACACAGGCCGCAAAAGCTGCAGTGCAGCCTTATTCACAATAGCCAAGACAGTGAAGCAATCAAAATGTCCAACAACAGGTAAATGGATAAAGAAGAAGTGGTCCGTGTACACAATGGAATATTAGCCATGGAAGACAATGAACCATTGCTCTTTGAGGCACCACAAATGAGTCTGGAGATAATCACGAAAGATGAGGTAAGTTGGAAAGCAAAAGACCTGTGTTCTATGATAGCACTTATAGGCGTTATCTAATAACTGACACATATGAACATATTTCCACAGAGAAAGACACTCACAGATTTAGAAAACAAACTATGCTCATCTAAAACGACAGGTGGGGGGAATGGATAAATTAAGATTAGTGTTACTATACGTATACAAACACATATGATATACATATCTCAAGAAGACCAACCATATAGCAAGGGAAGTCTGCGGAACCCTCTGTAACATTTTACATGGGAAGAGGATCTGTACTTGAATAGACATATATAATGTACAAATGAACCAGATTGTGTACACCTAGGACAAACAATATTCTAAGCTTTACCCCAATTAAAACACTTTTAAAAACCAAGAAGAAAAAATGACACATAAACTTATGGGGGTTTCTACACGCACATTCCAATGTAATTTACAACCTAGGAACACGACTTCCAGAAAGGCTCTGCTGCCCTACTCCCCAGATTTGGGAATGGAGAAATGCTGCCTCCTTGAGGCCACTTCCCACAACAGCAGCTTTAAACCCATTGCTAAAGGTCACTAAATATTCACCAAACTTGCAGTTCGGGAAATGACACCTGCTCTCTAAAAAAACGCTGGGGTGGAAAATCGACCAAATAACTCAAAAGAGGGCAACCTTCAAAGAAGACAATTTCAAGAGTTATATCGTACTGCCAATTGTTTCCTTTTTTTAACGGAAAAGAAAACGGCGGAGAAAAATGATGAGTTTTACGAATTTTCAAAGACATGCAAACCCAAATTACAAAAACCTATCAGCTCACAGCAGCCAGAAGGGCCATTAGCATCAATGCTGTAAACAATAAATGCTGAAGCGATTGTGGAGAAATGCGTACCCTCGATTCTAAGGGGGACGTGGTAAGAGCCACTAATGAAAACACAAAGAAGGTGCTTTGAAAAGGGAAACACGGTGCTACCAGTCAATCAATCACACCCACTGCTGGGCCTATCACCTGAGAAAATGAGAATCAAAAAGTCACAGGCTGGCAATCCTGCACTCCAACAATATTTACCATAGCCAACACTTGGAAGCAATGAAAATGTCCATCAACCGAGGAATGCACAAAGAAGAAGTGGTCCACGTACAAAGTGGAAAATTACTCCAATAAAAAATAAAAATTAAATTTAAAAATCCAACAAAAGTAAGGAGACATCAGCTTGTGTGGGTTTGTCCGGGCACACTCCACTCTAATTTATAACCGAGAAACACCACAGGCCGCAAGGGCTTTTCCCTAGTTCCCAGGGTGGGGAACATAGAAAGGCTGCCGCCCTCTGGCAGTTACCTGCAAAAGCAGTTTTAAAGCCTGTGCTAATGGTCATTTCATAGGAACAAGTACTGCAGAACTGTAAATGAAACCTGCCCTCAAAATGTCTTCAGGGAGGTAACGGCCAAAACATTTCAAAAGGTGACACGTACGTTAAGAGAACACTTTGAAGAACTAAGGGGTAATCACTGCTTGAAAAATAAAAAGGACATGCCTTAAAGCTCAATTTCAACGGATTATGAGGCACATGCGAATTCAACCACAAAGAGATATCAGCTCACACTTGTCAGAATTACCATGAGCAAGAAAACTACAAACAATAAATGCTGAAGGTGTTGTGGAGAAATGCATACCCTCAACTTCAAGGGGGACGTAAGTTGGAAAGGGCCACGAATGAGAACAGAATGGAGGTGCCTTAAAAAGGTCAACATTGTGCTACCATATGATCCAGCAGGCCCACTCCTCCACCAATAATCTAAGAAGAGAGAATTGGAAAGACACAGGCAGGCAAATCTGCATTGCCCAGTATTACAATAGCCAAGATATGGAAGTAACCAAAAAGACCACCAACAGATGGGTGGGCAAAGAAGAACTCCTCCATGTACAGATGGAATATTGGCTAGTGAAAAAAATGAAACAATGCCATTTGCAGCACCATAGATGAGTCTAGACGTAATCACGCCACGTGTAGTAAGTGAGAAAGCAAAAGGCACATATCCTATCATATCACTTTCAGGAGTTACTTAAAAATTGATACCAATGAAGATATTTCCACAGAGAAAGGCAATCACAGATTCATTAAACAACTTATGGTTCACCAAATAGAAAGGGATGAGGATTGGATACATTGCCATATTGGGGTTAACAGAGATATACAAACCATGTGAAATATATAACCCCCAAAGACGTACGGAAGACCAGGAGAAGACTACTCAACATTGTGTCATAACCTACATTGGCAAAGGATGCGAGGAAGAATAGATACATGTATATGTGTGAAAGAACCACATCTTGCACACCTAGAACAAACAAACCATTGTAATCAAATTTGCTGGGATAAAAAATAAAAAGTAAATTACAAATACGAACAAGAAGTAATGAGACATAAAGTTAAAGGGCTTTTTCCTGGCACATTCCATTCTAATATACAACCTAGAACACCACTTCCATTAAGGCTCTGTTTCCCTAGTAACCAAATTTGGTAAAGGAGAAATGCTGCCACCTTGTGGCCGTATCCTGCAAGAGCAGCTTTAAAGTCACAGCCAATGGTCACTTAACATTCACAAGGACTCAGGGCTGTAAAGGACACATGCCCTAAGTGTTTTTGCTGAAGTAGGGAATGGAGAAAAAATTCCAAACAGGCAAATGTTTCAAGAAGAGATTATGAACAGTTAAGTTTTACTCACACTCTTTTAAAAAAAAAGGAAAATGGATAAAAGCTCAACCTCAGGGAGTGTTAGACGCATGCAATCTAATCTACAAAAAGTTTCAACTTACACCAGTCGGCTGACCATCAGCAAAAAGTCTACAAACAATAAATGTTGAAGGGGTTTTAGAGAACTGTGTACCCTCTACCTGCTGGTGAGATGTAAAGGGCTAACAGCCAATAATGAGAACAGAAAGGAGCTGTGTTTAAATGAAAAAATGGAGGTACTATTCAATCCAGCAGGCGCACCATTGGACCTCTCACCTGAGAAGACAAGAATCGAGAAGACACAGGCCGCAAAAGCTGCAGTGCAGCCTTATTCACAATAGCCAAGACAGTGAAGCAATCAAAATGTCCAACAACAGGTAAATGGATAAAGAAGAAGTGGTCCATGTACACAATGGAATATTAGCCATGGAAGACAATGAACCATTGCTCTTTGAGGCACCACAAATGAGTCTGGAGATAATCACGAAAGAGGAGGTAAGTTGGAAAGCAAAAGACCTGTATTCTATGATAGCACTTATAGACGTTATCTAATAACTGACACAAATGAACATATTTCCACAGAGAAAGACACTCACAGATTTAGAAAACAAACTATGCTCATCTAAAACGACAGGTGGGGGGAATGGATAAATTAAGATTAGTGTTACTATATGTATACAAACACATATGATATACATATCTCAAAAAGACCAACCATATAGCAAGGGAAGTCTGCGGAACGCTCTGTAACATTTTACATGGGAAGAGGATCTGTACTTGAATAGACATATATAATATACAAATCAACAAGATTGTGTACACCTAGGACAAACAATATTCTAAGCTTTACCCCAATAAAAACACTTTTAAAAACCAAGAAGAAATAATGACACTTAAACTTGTGGGGGTTTCTCCACGCACATTCCAATGTAATTTACAACCTAGGAACACGACTTCCAGAAAGGCTCTGCTGCCCTACTACCCAGATTTGGGAATGGAGAAATGCTGCCTCCTAGAGGCCACTTCCCACAACAGCAGCTTTAAACCCATTGCTAAAGGTCACTAAATATTCACCAAACTTGCAGTTCGGGAAATGACACCAGCTCTCTAAAAAAACGCTGGGGTGGAAAATCGACCAAATAATTCAAAAGAGGGCAACCTTCAAAGAAGACAATTTCAAGAGTTATATTGTACTGCCAATTGTCTCCTTTTTTTAACAGAAAAGAAAACGGCGGAGAAAAATGATGAGTTTTACGAATTTTCAAAGACATGCAAACCCAAATTACAAAACCTATCAGCTCACAGCAGCCAGAAGGGCCATTAGCATCAATGCTGTAAACAATAAATGCTGAAGCGATTGTGGAGAAATGCGTACCCTCGATTCTAAGGGGGACGTGGTAAGAGCCACTAATGAAAACACAAAGAAGGTGCTTTGAAAAGGGAAACACGGTGCTACCAGTCAATCAATCACACCCACTGCTGGGCCTATCACCTGAGAAAATGAGAATCAAAAAGTCACAGGCTGGCAATCCTGCACTCCAACAATATTTACCATAGCCAACACTTGGAAGCAATGAAAATGTCCATCAACCGAGGAATGCACAAAGAAGAAGTGGTCCACGTACACAGTGGAAAATTACTCCAATAAAAAATAAAAATTAAATTTAAAAATCCAACAAAAGTAAGGAGACATCAGCTTGTGTGGGTTTGTCCGGGCACACGCCACTCTAATTTATAACCGAGAAACACCACAGGCCGCAAGGGCTTTTCCCTAGTTACCAGGGTGGGGAACATAGAAAGGCTACCGCCCTCTGGCAGTTACCTGCAAAAGCAGTTTTAAAGCCTGTGCTAATGGTCATTTCATAGGAACAAGTACTGCAGAACTGTAAATGAAACCTGCCCTCAAAATGTCTTCAGGGAGGTAACGGCCAAAACATTTCAAAAGGTGACACGTACGTTAAGAGAACACTTTGAAGAACTAAGGGGTAATCACTGCTTGAAAAATAAAAAGGACATGCCTTAAAGCTCAATTTCAACGGATTATGAGGCACATGCGAATTCAACCAAAAAGAGGTATCAGCTCACACTTGTCAGAATAACCATGAGCAAGAAAACTACAAACAATAAATGCTGAAGGTGTTGTGGAGAAATGCATACCCTCAGCTTCAAGGGGGACGTAAGTTGGAAAGGGCCACGAATGAGAACAGAATGGAGGTGCCTTAAAAAGGTCAACATTGAGCTACCATATGATCCAGCAGGCCCACTCCTCCACCTATAATCTAAGAAGAGAGAATTGGAAAGACACAGGCAGGCAAATCTGCATTGCCCAGTATTACAATAGCCAAGATATGGAAGTAACCAAAAAGTCCACCAACAGACGGGTGGGCAAAGAAGAACTCCTCCATGTACAGATGGAATATTGGCTAGTGAAAAAAATGAAACAATGCCATTTGCAGCACCATAGATGAGTCTAGACGTAATCACGCCACGTGTAGTAAGTGAGAAAGCAAAAGGCACATATCCTATCATATCACTTTCAGGAGTTACTTAAAAATTGATACCAATGAAGATATTTCCACAGAGAAAGGCAATCACAGATTCATTAAAAAACTTATGGTTCACCAAATAGAAAGGGATGAGGATTGGATACATTGCCATATTGGGGTTAACAGAGATATACAAAGCATGTGAAATATATAACCACCAAAGACGTACGGAAGACCAGGAGAAGACTACTCAACATTGTGTCATAACCTACATTGGCAAAGGATGCGAGGAAGAATAGATACATGTATATGTGTGAAAGAACCACATCTTGCACACCTAGAACAAACAAACCATTGTAATCAAATTTGCTGGGATAAAAATTAAAAAGTAAATTACAAATATGAACAAGAAGTAAGGAGACATAAATTTAAAGCGCTTTTTCCTGGCACATTCCATTCTAATATACAACCTAGAACACCACTTCCATTAAGTCTCTGTTTCCCTAGTAACCAAATTTGATAAAGGAGAAATGCTGCCACCTTGTGGCCGTTTCCTGCAAGAGCAGCTTTAAAGTCACAGCTAATGGTCACTTAACATTCACAAGGACTCAGGGCTGTAAAGGACACTTGCCCTAAATATTTGTGCTGAAGTAGGGAATGGACAAAAAATTCAAAACAGGCAAATGTTTCAAGAAGAGATTATGAAGAGTTAAGTTTTACTCACACTCTTTGTAAAAAAAAAGGAAAATGGATAAAAGCTCAACCTCAGGGAGTGTTAGACGCATGCAATCTAATCTACAAAAAGTTTCAACTTACACCAGTCGACTGACCATCAGCAAAAAGTCTACAAACAATAAATGCTGAAGGGGTTTTAGAGAACTGTGTACCCTCTACCTGCTGGTGAGATGTAAAGGGGTAACAGCCAATAATGAGAACAGAAAGGAGCTGTGTTTAAAAGAAAAAATGGAGGTACTATTCAATCCAGCAGGCGCACCATTGGACCTCTCACCTGAGAAGACAAGAATCGAGAAGACACAGGCCGCAAAAGCTGCAGTGCAGCCTTATTCACAATAGCCAAGACAGTGAAGCAATCAAAATGTCCAACAACAGGTAAATGGATAAAGAAGAAGTGGTCCATGTACACAATGGAATATTAGCCATGGAAGACAATGAACCATTGCTCTTTGAGGCACCACAAATGAGTCTGGAGATAATCACGAAAGAGGAGGTAAGTTGGAAAGCAAAAGACCTGTATTCTATGATAGCACTTATAGGCGTTATCTAATAACTGACACAAATGAACATATTTCCACAGAGAAAGACACTCACAGATTTAGAAAACAAACTATGCTCATCTAAAACGACCGGTGGGGGGAATGGATAAATTAAGATTAGTGTTACTATATGTATACAAACACATATGATATACATAGCTCAAAAAGACCAACCATATAGCAAGGGAAGTCTGCGGAACCCTCTGTAACATTTTACATGGGAAGAGGATCTGTACTTGAATAGACATATATAATATACAAATCAACAAGATTGTGTACACCTAGGACAAACAATATTCTAAGCTTTACCCCAATAAAAACACTTTTAAAAACCAAGAAGAAATAATGACACATAAACTTGCGGGGGTTTCTCCACGCACATTCCAATGTAATTTACAACCTAGGAACACGACTTCCAGAAAGGCTCTGCTGCCCTACTACCCAGATTTGGGAATGGAGAAATGCTGCCTCCTAGAGGCCACTTCCCACAACAGCAGCTTTAAACCCATTGCTAAAGGTCACTAAATATTCACCAAACTTGCAGTTCGGGAAATGACACCAGCTCTCTCAAAAAACGCTGGGGTGGAAAATCGACCAAATAATTCAAAAGAGGGCAACCTTCAAAGAAGACAATTTCAAGAGTTATATTGTACTGCCAATTGTCTCCTTTTTTTAACAAAAAAGAAAACGGCGGAGAAAAATGATGAGTTTTACGAATTTTCAAAGACATGCAAACCCAAATTACAAAACCTATCAGCTCACAGCAGCCAGAAGGGCCATTAGCATCAATGCTGTAAACAATAAATGCTGAAGCGATTGTGGAGAAATGCGTACCCTCGATTCTAAGGGGGACGTGGTAAGAGCCACTAATGAAAACACAAAGAAGGTGCTTTGAAAAGGGAAACACGGTGCTACCAGTCAATCAATCACACCCACTGCTGGGCCTATCAGCTGAGAAAATGAGAATCAAAAAGTCACAGGCTGGCAATCCTGCACTCCAACAATATTTACCATAGCCAACACTTGGAAGCAATGAAAATGTCCATCAACCGAGGAATGCACAAAGAAGAAGTGGTCCACGTACACAGTGGAAAATTACTCCAATAAAAAATAAAAATTAAATTTAAAAATCCAACAAAAGTAAGGAGACATCAGCTTGTGTGGGTTTGTCCGGGCACACTCCACTCTAATTTATAACCGAGAAACACCACAGGCCGCAAGGGCTTTTCCCTAGTTACCAGGGTGGGGAACATAGAAAGGCTGCCGCCCTCTGGCAGTTACCTGCAAAAGCAGTTTTAAAGCCTGTGCTAATGGTCATTTCATAGGAACAAGTACTGCAGAACTGTAAATGAAACCTGCCCTCAAAATGTCTTCAGGGAGGTAATGGCCAAAACATTTCAAAAGGTGACACGTACTTTAAGAGAACACTTTGAAGAACTAAGGGGTAATCACTGCTTGAAAAATAAAAAGGACATGCCTTAAAGCTCAATTTCAACGGATTATGAGGCACATGCGAATTCAACCACAAAGAGATATCAGCTCACACTTGTCAGAATTACCATGAGCAAGAAAACTACAAACAATAAATGCTGAAGGTGTTGTGGAGAAATGCATACCCTCAGCTTCAAGGGGGACGTAAGTTGGAAAGGGCCACGAATGAGAACAGAATGGAGGTGCCTTAAAAAGGTCAACATTGAGCTACCATATGATCCAGCAGGCCCACTCCTCCACCTATAATCTAAGAAGAGAGAATTGGAAAGACACAGGCAGGCAAATCTGCATTGCCCAGTATTACAATAGCCAAGATATGGAAGTAACCAAAAAGTCCACCAACAGACGGGTGGGCAAAGAAGAACTCCTCCATGTACAGATGGAATATTGGCTAGTGAAAAAAATGAAACAATGCCATTTGCAGCACCATAGATGAGTCTAGACGTAATCACGCCACGTGTAGTAAGTGAGAAAGCAAAAGGCACATATCCTATCATATCACTTTCAGGAGTTACTTAAAAATTGATACCAATGAAGATATTTCCACAGAGAAAGGCAATCACAGATTCATTAAAAAACTTATGGTTCACCAAATAGAAAGGGATGAGGATTGGATACATTGCCATATTGGGGTTAACAGAGATATACAAAGCATGTGAAATATATAACCACCAAAGACGTACGGAAGACCAGGAGAAGACTACTCAACATTGTGTCATAACCTACATTGGCAAAGGATGCGAGGAAGAATAGATACATGTATATGTGTGAAAGAACCACATCTTGCACACCTAGAACAAACAAACCATTGTAATCAAATTTGCTGGGATAAAAATTAAAAAGTAAATTACAAATATGAACAAGAAGTAAGGAGACATAAATTTAAAGCGCTTTTTCCTGGCACATTCCATTCTAATATACAACCTAGAACACCACTTCCATTAAGTCTCTGTTTCCCTAGTAACCAAATTTGATAAAGGAGAAATGCTGCCACCTTGTGGCCGTTTCCTGCAAGAGCAGCTTTAAAGTCACAGCTAATGGTCACTTAACATTCACAAGGACTCAGGGCTGTAAAGGACACTTGCCCTAAATATTTGTGCTGAAGTAGGGAATGGACAAAAAATTCAAAACAGGCAAATGTTTCAAGAAGAGATTATGAAGAGTTAAGTTTTACTCACACTCTTTGTAAAAAAAAAGGAAAATGGATAAAAGCTCAACCTCAGGGAGTGTTAGACGCATGCAATCTAATCTACAAAAAGTTTCAACTTACACCAGTCGACTGACCATCAGCAAAAAGTCTACAAACAATAAATGCTGAAGGGGTTTTAGAGAACTGTGTACCCTCTACCTGCTGGTGAGATGTAAAGGGGTAACAGCCAATAATGAGAACAGAAAGGAGCTGTGTTTAAAAGAAAAAATGGAGGTACTATTCAATCCAGCAGGCGCACCATTGGACCTCTCACCTGAGAAGACAAGAATCGAGAAGACACAGGCCGCAAAAGCTGCAGTGCAGCCTTATTCACAATAGCCAAGACAGTGAAGCAATCAAAATGTCCAACAACAGGTAAATGGATAAAGAAGAAGTGGTCCATGTACACAATGGAATATTAGCCATGGAAGACAATGAACCATTGCTCTTTGAGGCACCACAAATGAGTCTGGAGATAATCACGAAAGAGGAGGTAAGTTGGAAAGCAAAAGACCTGTATTCTATGATAGCACTTATAGGCGTTATCTAATAACTGACACAAATGAACATATTTCCACAGAGAAAGACACTCACAGATTTAGAAAACAAACTATGCTCATCTAAAACGACCGGTGGGGGGAATGGATAAATTAAGATTAGTGTTACTATATGTATACAAACACATATGATATACATAGCTCAAAAAGACCAACCATATAGCAAGGGAAGTCTGCGGAACCCTCTGTAACATTTTACATGGGAAGAGGATCTGTACTTGAATAGACATATATAATATACAAATCAACAAGATTGTGTACACCTAGGACAAACAATATTCTAAGCTTTACCCCAATAAAAACACTTTTAAAAACCAAGAAGAAATAATGACACATAAACTTGCGGGGGTTTCTCCACGCACATTCCAATGTAATTTACAACCTAGGAACACGACTTCCAGAAAGGCTCTGCTGCCCTACTACCCAGATTTGGGAATGGAGAAATGCTGCCTCCTAGAGGCCACTTCCCACAACAGCAGCTTTAAACCCATTGCTAAAGGTCACTAAATATTCACCAAACTTGCAGTTCGGGAAATGACACCAGCTCTCTCAAAAAACGCTGGGGTGGAAAATCGACCAAATAATTCAAAAGAGGGCAACCTTCAAAGAAGACAATTTCAAGAGTTATATTGTACTGCCAATTGTCTCCTTTTTTTAACAAAAAAGAAAACGGCGGAGAAAAATGATGAGTTTTACGAATTTTCAAAGACATGCAAACCCAAATTACAAAACCTATCAGCTCACAGCAGCCAGAAGGGCCATTAGCATCAATGCTGTAAACAATAAATGCTGAAGCGATTGTGGAGAAATGCGTACCCTCGATTCTAAGGGGGACGTGGTAAGAGCCACTAATGAAAACACAAAGAAGGTGCTTTGAAAAGGGAAACACGGTGCTACCAGTCAATCAATCACACCCACTGCTGGGCCTATCAGCTGAGAAAATGAGAATCAAAAAGTCACAGGCTGGCAATCCTGCACTCCAACAATATTTACCATAGCCAACACTTGGAAGCAATGAAAATGTCCATCAACCGAGGAATGCACAAAGAAGAAGTGGTCCACGTACACAGTGGAAAATTACTCCAATAAAAAATAAAAATTAAATTTAAAAATCCAACAAAAGTAAGGAGACATCAGCTTGTGTGGGTTTGTCCGGGCACACGCCACTCTAATTTATAACCGAGAAACACCACAGGCCGCAAGGGCTTTTCCCTAGTTACCAGGGTGGGGAACATAGAAAGGCTGCCGCCCTCTGGCAGTTACCTGCAAAAGCAGTTTTAAAGCCTGTGCTAATGGTCATTTCATAGGAACAAGTACTGCAGAACTGTAAATGAAACCTGCCCTCAAAATGTCTTCAGGGAGGTAATGGCCAAAACATTTCAAAAGGTGACACGTACTTTAAGAGAACACTTTGAAGAACTAAGGGGTAATCACTGCTTGAAAAATAAAAAGGACATGCCTTAAAGCTCAATTTCAACGGATTATGAGGCACATGCGAATTCAACCACAAAGAGATATCAGCTCACACTTGTCAGAATTACCATGAGCAAGAAAACTACAAACAATAAATGCTGAAGGTGTTGTGGAGAAATGCATACCCTCAGCTTCAAGGGGGACGTAAGTTGGAAAGGGCCACGAATGAGAACAGAATGGAGGTGCCTTAAAAAGGTCAACATTGAGCTACCATATGATCCAGCAGGCCCACTCCTCCACCTATAATCTAAGAAGAGAGAATTGGAAAGACACAGGCAGGCAAATCTGCATTGCCCAGTATTACAATAGCCAAGATATGGAAGTAACCAAAAAGTCCACCAACAGATGGGTGGGCAAAGAAGAACTCCTCCATGTACAGATGGAATATTGGCTAGTGAAAAAAATGAAACAATGCCATTTGCAGCACCATAGATGAGTCTAGACGTAATCACGACACGTGTAGTAAGTGAGAAAGCAAAAGGCACATATCCTATCATATCACTTTTAGGAGTTACTTTAAAAATGATACCAATGAAGATATTTCCACAGATAAAGGCAATCACAGATTCATTAAAAAACTTATGGTTCACCAAATAGAAAGGGATGAGGATTGGATACATTGCCATATTGGGGTTAACAGAGATATACAAAGCATGTGAAATATATAACCACCAAAGACGTACGGAAGACCAGGAGAAGACTACTCAACATTGTGTCATAACCTACATTGGCAAAGGATGCGAGGAAGAATAGATACATGTATATGTGTGAAAGAACCACATCTTGCACACCTAGAACAAACAAACCATTGTAATCAAATTTGCTGGGATAAAAATTAAAAAGTAAATTACAAATATGAACAAGAAGTAATGAGACATAAATTTAAAGCGCTTTTTCCTGGCACATTCCAATCTAATATACAACCTAGAACACCACTTCCATTAAGTCTCTGTTTCCCTAGTAACCAAATTTGATAAAGGAGAAATGCTGCCACCTAGTGGCCGTTTCCTGCAAGAGCAGCTTTAAAGTCACAGCTAATGGTCACTTAACATTCACAAGGACTCAGGGCTGTAAAGGACACTTGCCCTAAATATTTGTGCTGAAGTAGGGAATGGAGAAAAAATTCCAAACAGGCAAATGTTTCAAGAAGAGATTATGAAGAGTTACGTTTTACTCACACTCTTTTTAAAAAAAAGGAAAATGGATAAAAGCTCAACCTCAGGGAGTGTTAGACGCATGCAATCTAATCTACAAATGTTTCAACTTACACCAGTCGACTGACCATCAGCAAAAAGTCTACAAACAATAAATGCTGAAGGGGTTTTAGAGAACTGTGTACCCTCTACCTGCTGGTGAGACGTAAAGGGGTAACAGCCAATAATGAGAACAGAAAGGAGCTGTGTTTAAAAGAAAAAATGGAGGTACTATTCAATCCAGCAGGCGCACCATTGGACCTCACACCTGAGAAGACAAGAATCGAGAAGACACAGGCCGCAAAAGCTGCAGTGCAGCCTTATTCACAATAGCCAAGACAGTGAAGCAATCAAAATGTCCAACAACAGGTAAATGGATAAAGAAGAAGTGGTCCATGTACACAATGGAATATTAGCCATGGAAGACAATGAACCATTGCTCTTTGAGGCACCACAAATGAGTCTGGAGATAATCACGAAAGAGGAGGTAAGTTGGAAAGCAAAAGACCTGTATTCTATGATAGCACTTATAGGCGTTATCTAATAACTGACACAAATGAACATATTTCCACAGAGAAAGACACTCACAGATTTAGAAAACAAACTATGCTCATCTAAAACGACCGGTGTGGGGAATGGATAAATTAAGATTAGTGTTACTATATGTATACAAACACATATGATATACATATCTCAAAAAGACCAACCATTTAGCAAGGGAAGTCTGCAGAACCCTCTGTAACATTTTACATGGGAAGAGGATCTGTACTTGAATAGACATATATAATATACAAATCAACAAGATTGTGTACACCTAGGACAAACAATATTCTAAGCTTTACCCCAATAAAAACACTTTTAAAAACCAAGAAGAAATAATGACTCATAAACTTGTGGGGGTTTCTCCACGCACATTCCAATGTAATTTACAACCTAGGAACACGACTTCCAGAAAGGCTCTGCTGCCCTACTACCCAGATTTGGGAATGGAGAAATGCTGCCTCCTAGAGGCCACTTCCCACAACAGCAGCTTTAAACCCATTGCTAAAGGTCACTAAATATTCACCAAACTTGCAGTTCGGGAAATGACACCAGCTCTCTAAAAAAACGCTGGGGTGGAAAATCGACCAAATAATTCAAAAGAGGGCAACCTTCAAAGAAGACAATTTCAAGAGTTATATTGTACTGCCAATTGTCTCCTTTTTTTAACAAAAAAGAAAACGGCGGAGAAAAATGATGAGTTTTACGAATTTTCAAAGACATGCAAACCCAAATTACAAAACCTATCAGCTCACAGCAGCCAGAAGGGCCATTAGCATCAATGCTGTAAACAATAAATGCTGAAGCGATTGTGGAGAAATGCGTACCCTCGATTCTAAGGGGGACGTGGTAAGAGCCACTAATGAAAACACAAAGACGGTGCTTTGAAAAGGGAAACACGGTGCTACCAGTCAATCAATCACACCCACTGCTGGGCCTATCACCTGAGAAAATGAGAATCAAAAAGTCACAGGCTGGCAATCCTGCACTCCAACAATATTTACCATAGCCAACACTTGGAAGCAATGAAAATGTCCATCAACCGAGGAATGCACAAAGAAGAAGTGGTCCACGTACACAGTGGAAAATTACTCCAATAAAAAATAAAAATTAAATTTAAAAATCCAACAAAAGTAAGGAGACATCAGCTTGTGTGGGTTTGTCCGGGCACACGCCACTCTAATTTATAACCGAGAAACACCACAGGCCGCAAGGGCTTTTCCCTAGTTACCAGGGTGGGGAACATAGAAAGGCTGCCGCCCTCTGGCAGTTACCTGCAAAAGCAGTTTTAAAGCCTGTGCTAATGGTCATTTCATAGGAACAAGTACTGCAGAACTGTAAATGAAACCTGCCCTCAAAATGTCTTCAGGGAGGTAACGGCCAAAACATTTCAAAAGGTGACACGTACGTTTAGAGAACACTTTGAAGAACTAAGGGGTAATCACTGCTTGAAAAATAAAAAGGACATGCCTTAAAGCTCAATTTCAACGGATTATGAGGCACATGCGAATTCAACCACAAAGAGGTATCAGCTCACACTTGTCAGAATAACCATGAGCAAGAAAACTACAAACAATAAATGCTGAAGGTGTTGTGGAGAAATGCATACCCTCAGCTTCAAGGGGGACGTAAGTTGGAAAGGGCCACGAATGAGAACAGAATGGAGGTGCCTTAAAAAGGTCAACATTGAGCTACCATATGATCCAGCAGGCCCACTCCTCCACCTATAATCTAAGAAGAGAGAATTGGAAAGACACAGGCAGGCAAATCTGCATTGCCCAGTATTACAATAGCCAAGATATGGAAGTAACCAAAAAGTCCACCAACAGATGGGTGTGCAAAGAAGAACTCCTCCATGTACAGATGGAATATTGGCTAGTGAAAAAAATGAAACAATGCCATTTGCAGCACCACAGATGAGTCTAGACGTAATCACGACACGTGTAGTAAGTGAGAAAGCAAAAGGCACATATCCTATCATATCACTTTTAGGAGTTACTTTAAAAATGATACCAATGAAGATATTTCCACAGATAAAGGCAATCACAGATTCATTAAAAAACTTATGGTTCACCAAATAGAAAGGGATGAGGATTGGATACATTGCCATATTGGGGTTAACAGAGATATACAAAGCATGTGAAATATATAACCACCAAAGACGTACGGAAGACCAGGAGAAGACTACTCAACATTGTGTCATAACCTACATTGGCAAAGGATGCAAGGAAGAATAGATATATGTATATGTGTGAAAGAACCACATCTTGCACACCTAGAACAAACAAACCATTGTAATCAAATTTGCTGGGATAAAAATTAAAAAGTAAATTACAAATATGAACAAGAAGTAATGAGACATAAATTTAAAGCGCTTTTTCCTGGCACATTCCATTCTAATATACAACCTAGAACACCACTTCCATTAAGTCTCTGTTTCCCTAGTAACCAAATTTGATAAAGGAGAAATGCTGCCACCTTGTGGCCGTTTCCTGCAAGAGCAGCTTTAAAGTCACAGCTAATGGTCACTTAACATTCACAAGGACTCAGGGCTGTAAAGGACATTTGCCCTAAATATTTGTGCTGAAGTAGGGAATGGAGAAAAAATTCCAAACAGGCAAATGTTTCAAGAAGAGATTATGAAGAGTTAAGTTTTACTCACACTCTTTTTAAAAAAAAGGAAAATGGATAAAAGCTCAACCTCAGGGAGTGTTAGACGCATGCAATCTAATCTACAAATGTTTCAACTTACACCAGTCGACTGACCATCAGCAAAAAGTCTACAAACAATAAATGCTGAAGGGGTTTTAGAGAACTGTGTACCCTCTACCTGCTGGTGAGACGTAAAGGGGTAACAGCCAATAATGAGAACAGAAAGGAGCTGTGTTTAAAAGAAAAAATGGAGGTACTATTCAATCCAGCAGGCGCACCATTGGACCTCTCACCTGAGAAGACAAGAATCGAGAAGACACAGGCCGCAAAAGCTGCAGTGCAGCCTTATTCACAATAGCCAAGACAGTGAAGCAATCAAAATGTCCAACAACAGGTAAATGGATAAAGAAGAAGTGGTCCATGTACACAATGGAATATTAGCCATGGAAGACAATGAACCATTGCTCTTTGAGGCACCACAAATGAGTCTGGAGATAATCACGAAAGAGGAGGTAAGTTGGAAAGCAAAAGACCTGTATTCTATGATAGCACTTATAGGCGTTATCTAATAACTGACACAAATGAACATATTTCCACAGAGAAAGACACTCACAGATTTAGAAAACAAACTATGCTCATCTAAAACGACCGGTGGGGGGAATGGATAAATTAAGATTAGTGTTACTATATGTATACAAACACATATGATATACATATCTCAAAAAGACCAACCATATAGCAAGGGAAGTCTGCGGAACCCTCTGTAACATTTTACATGGGAAGAGGATCTGTACTTGAATAGACATATATAATATACAAATCAACAAGATTGTGTACACCTAGGACAAACAATATTCTAAGCTTTACCCCAATAAAAACACTTTTAAAAACCAAGAAGAAATAATGACACATAAACTTGTGGGGGTTTCTCCACGCACATTCCAATGTAATTTACAACCTAGGAACACGACTTCCAGAAAGGCTCTGCTGCCCTACTACCCAGATTTGGGAATGGAGAAATGCTGCCTCCTAGAGGCCACTTCCCACAACAGCAGCTTTAAACCCATTGCTAAAGGTCACTAAATATTCACCAAACTTGCAGTTCGGGAAATGACACCAGCTCTCTAAAAAAACGCTGGGGTGGAAAATCGACCAAATAATTCAAAAGAGGGCAACCTTCAAAGAAGACAATTTCAAGAGTTATATTGTACTGCCAATTGTCTCCTTTTTTTAACGGAAAAGAAAACGGCGGAGAAAAATGATGAGTTTTACGAATTTTCAAAGACATGCAAACCCAAATTACAAAACCTATCAGCTCACAGCAGCCAGAAGGGCCATTAGCATCAATGCTGTAAACAATAAATGCTGAAGCGATTGTGGAGAAATGCGTACCCTCGATTCTAAGGGGGACGTGGTAAGAGCCACTAATGAAAACACAAAGAGGGTGCTTTGAAAAGGGAAACACGGTGCTACCAGTCAATCAATCACACCCACTGCTGGGCCTATCACCTGAGAAAATGAGAATCAAAAAGTCACAGGCTGGCAATCCTGCACTCCAACAATATTTAACATAGCCAACACTTGGAAGCAATGAAAATGTCCATCAACCGAGGAATGCACAAAGAAGAAGTGGTCCACGTACACAGTGGAAAATTACTCCAATAAAAAATAAAAATTAAATTTAAAAATCCAACAAAAGTAAGGAGACATCAGCTTGTGTGGGTTTGTCTGGGCACACGCCACTCTAATTTATAACCGAGAAACACCACAGGCCGCAAGGGCTTTTCCCTAGTTACCAGGGTGGGGAACATAGAAAGGCTGCCGCCCTCTGGCAGTTACCTGCAAAAGCAGTTTTAAAGCCTGTGCTAATGGTCATTTCATAGGAACAAGTACTGCAGAACTGTAAATAAAACCGGCCCTCAAAATGTCTTCAGGGAGGTAACGGCCAAAACATTTCAAAAGGTGACACGTACGTTTAGAGAACACTTTGAGGAACTAAGGGGTAATCACTGCTTGAAAAATAAAAAGGACATGCCTTAAAGCTCAATTTCAACGGATTATGAGGCACATGCGAATTCAACCACAAAGAGGTATCAGCTCACACTTGTCAGAATAACCATGAGCAAGAAAACTACAAACAATAAATGCTGAAGGTGTTGTGGAGAAATGCATACCCTCAACTTCAAGGGGGACGTAAGTTGGAAAGGGCCACGAATGAGGACAGAATGGAGGTGCCTTAAAAAGGTAAACATTGTGCTACCATATGATCCAGCAGGCCCACTCCTCCACCTATAAACTAAGAAGAGAGAATTGGAAAGACACAGGCAGGCAAATCTGCATTGCCCAGTATTACAGTAGCCAAGATATGGAAGTAACCAAAAAGACCACCAACAGATGGGTGGGCAAAGAAGAACTCCTCCATGTACAGATGGAATATTCGCTAGTGAAAAAAATGAAACAATGCCATTTGCAGCACCATAGATGAGTCTAGACGTAATCACGCCAAGTGTACTAAGTGAGAAAGCAAAAGGCACATATCCTATCATATCACTTTCAGGAGTTACTTAAAAATTGATACCAATGAAGATATTTCCACAGAGAAAGGCAATCACTGATTCATTAAAAAACTTATGGTTCACCAAATAGAAAGGGATGAGGATTGGATACATTGCCATATTGGGGTTAACAGAGATATACAAACCATGTGAAATATATAACCCCCAAAGACGTACGGAAGACCAGGAGAAGACTACTCAACATTGTGTCATAACCTACATTGGCAAAGGATGCGAGGAAGAATAGATACATGTATATGTGTGAAAGAACCACATCTTGCACACCTAGAACAAACAAACCATTGTAATCAAATTTGCTGGGATAAAAAATAAAAAGTAAGTTACAAATACGAACAAGAAGTAATGAGACATAAAGTTAAAGGGCTTTTTCCTGGCACATTCCATTCTAATATACAACCTAGAACACCACTTCCATTAAGGCTCTGTTTCCCTAGGAACCAAATTTGGTAAAGGAGAAATGCTGCCACCTAGTGGCCGTTTCCTGCAAGAGCAGCTTTAAAGTCACAGCTAATGGTCACTTAACATTCACAAGGACTCAGGGCTGTAAAGGACACTTGCCCTAAATATTTGTGCTGAAGTAGGGAATGGACAAAAAATTCAAAACAGGCAAATGTTTCAAGAAGAGATTAGGAAGAGTTAAGTTTTACTCACACTCTTTGTAAGAAAAAGGAAAATGGATAAAAGCTCAACCTCAGGGAGTGTTAGACGCATGCAATCTAATCTACAAAAAGTTTCAACTTACACCAGTCGGCTGACCATCAGCAAAAAGTCTACAAACAATAAATGCTGAAGGGGTTTTAGAGAACTGTGTACCCTCTGCCTGCTGGTGAGACGTAAAGGGGTAACAGCCAATAATGAGAACAGAAAGGAGCTGCGTTTAAAAGTAAAAATGGAGGTACTATTCAATCCAGCAGGCGCACCATTGGACCTCTCACCTGAGAAGACAATCGAGAAGACATAGGCCGCAAAAGCTGCAGTGCAGCCTTATTCACAATAGCCAAGACAGTGAAGCAATCAAAATGTCCAACAACAGGTAAATGGATAAAGAAGAAGTGGTCCGTGTACACAATGGAATATTAGCCATGGAAGACAATGAACCATTGCTCTTTGAGGCACCACAAATGAGTCTGGAGATAATCACGAAAGATGAGGTAAGTTGGAAAGCAAAAGACCTGTGTTCTATGATAGCACTTATAGGCGTTATCTAATAACTGACACAAATGAACATATTTCCACAGAGAAAGACACTCACAGATTTAGAAAACAAACTATGCTCATCTAAAACGACAGGTGGGGGGAATGGATAAATTAAGATTAGTGTTACTATACGTATACAAACACATATGATATACATATCTCAAAAAGACCAACCATATAGCAAGGGACGTCTGCGGAACCCTCTGTAACATTTTACATGGGAAGAGGATCTGTACTTGAATAGACATGTATAATGTACAAATGAACCAGATTGTGTACACCTAGGACAAACAATATTCTAAGCTTTACCCCAATTAAATCACTTTTAAAAACCAAGAAGAAATAATGACACATAAACTTATGGGGGTTTCTCCACGCACATTCCAATGTAATTTACAACCTAGGAACACGACTTCCAGAAAGGCTCTGCTGCCCTACTACCCAGATTTGGGAATGGAGAAATACTGCCTCCTTGAGGCCACTTCCCACAACAGCAGCTTTAAACCCATTGCTAAAGGTCACTAAATATTCACCAAACTTGCAGTTCGGGAAATGACACCTGCTCTCTAAAAAAACGCTGGGGTGGAAAATCGACCAAATAACTCAAAAGAGGGCAACCTTCCAAGAAGACAATTTCAAGAGTTATATCGTACTGCCAATTGTTTCCTTTTTTTAACGGAAAAGAAAACGGCGGAGAAAAATGATGAGTTTTACGAATTTTCAAAGACATGCAAACCCAAATTACAAAAACCTATCAGCTCACAGCAGCCAGAAGGGCCATTAGCATCAATGCTGTAAACAATAAATGCTGAAGTGATTGTAGAGAGATGCGTACCCTCGATTCTAAGGGGGACGTGGTAAGAGCCACTAATGAAAACACAAAGAAGGTGCTTTGAAAAGGGAAACACGGTGCTACCAGTCAATCAATCACACCCACTGCTGGGCCTATCACCTGAGAAAATGAGAATCAAAAAGTCACAGGCTGGCAATCCTGCACTCCAACAATATTTACCATAGCCAACACTTGGAAGCAATGAAAATGTCCATCAACCGAGGAATGCACAAAGAAGAAGTGGTCCACGTACACAGTGGAAAATTACTCCAATAAAAAATAAAAATTAAATTTAAAAATCCAACAAAAGTAAGGAGACATCAGCTTGTGTGGGTTTGTCCGGGCACACTCCACTCTAATTTATAACCGAGAAACACCACAGGCCGCCAGGGCTTTTCCCTAGTTACCAGGGTGGGGAACATAGAAAGGCTGCCGCCCTCTGGCAGTTACCTGCAAAAGCAGTTTTAAAGCCTGTGCTAAGGGTCATTTCATAGGAACAAGTACTGCAGAACTGTAAATGAAAACTGCCCTCAAAATGTCTTCAGGGAGGTAACGGCCAAAACATTTCAAAAGGTGACACGTACGTTAAGAGAACACTTTGAAGAACTAAGGGGTAATCACTGCTTGAAAAATAAAAAGGACATGCCTTAAAGCTCAATTTCAACGGATTATGAGGCACATGCGAATACAACCACAAAGAGGTATCAGGTCACACTTGTCAGAATAACCATGAGCAAGAAAACTACAAACAATAAATGCTGAAGGTGTTGTGGAGAAATGCATACCCTCAACTTCAAGGGGGACGTAAGTTGGAAAGGGCCACGAATGAGAACAGAATGGAGGTGCCTTAAAAAGGTCAACATTGTGCTACCATATGATCCAGCAGGCCCACTCCTCCACCTATAATCTAAGAAGAGAGAATTGGAAAGACACAGGCAGGCAAATCTGCATTGCCCAGTATTACAATAGCCAAGATATGGAAGTAACCAAAAAGACCACCAACAGATGGGTGGGCAAAGAAGAACTCCTCCATGTACAGATGGAATATTCGCTAGTGAAAAAAATGAAACAATGCCATTTGCAGCACCATAGATGAGTCTAGACGTAATCACGCCACGTGTACTAAGTGAGAAAGCAAAAGGCACATATCCTATCATATCACTTTCAGGAGTTACTTAAAAACTGATACCAATGAAGATATTTCCACAGAGAAAGGCAATCACAGAGTCATTAAAAAACTTATGGTTCACCAAATAGAAAGGGATGAGGATTGGATACATTGCCATATTGGGGTTAACAGATATATACAAACCATGTGAAATATATAACCCCCAAAGACGTACGGAAGACCAGGAGAAGACTACTCAACATTGTGTCATAACCTACATTGGCAAAGGATGCGAGGAAGAATAGATACACGTATATGTGTGAAAGAACCACATCTTGCACACCTAGAACAAAGAAACCATTGTAATCAAATTTGCTGGGATAAAAAATAAAAAGTAAGTTACAAATACGAACAAGAAGTAATGAGACATAAAGTTAAAGGGCTTTTTCCTGGCACATTCCATTCTAATATACAACCTAGAACACCACTTCCATTAAGGCTCTGTTTCCCTAGGAACCAAATTTGGTAAAGGAGAAATGCTGCCACCTAGTGGCCGTTTCCTGCAAGAGCAGCTTTAAAGTCACAGCTAATGGTCACTTAACATTCACAAGGACTCAGGGCTGTAAAGGACACTTGCCCTAAATATTTGTGCTGAAGTAGGGAATGGACAAAAAATTCAAAACAGGCAAATGTTTCAAGAAGAGATTAGGAAGAGTTAAGTTTTACTCACACTCTTTGTAAAAAAAAGGAAAATGGATAAAAGCTCAACCTCAGGGAGTGTTAGACGCATGCAATCTAATCTACAAAAAGTTTCAACTTACACCAGTCGGCTGACCATCAGCAAAAAGTCTACAAACAATAAATGCTGAAGGGGTTTTAGAGAACTGTGTACCCTCTGCCTGCTGGTGAGACGTAAAGGGGTAACAGCCAATAATGAGAACAGAAAGGAGCTGCGTTTAAAAGTAAAAATGGAGGTATTATTCAATCCAGCAGGCGCACCATTGGACCTCTCACCTGAGAAGACAATCGAGAAGACACAGGCCGCAAAAGCTGCAGTGCAGCCTTATTCACAATAGCCAAGACAGTGAAGCAATCAAAATGTCCAACAACAGGTAAATGGATAAAGAAGAAGTGGTCCGTGTACACAATGGAATATTAGCCATGGAAGACAATGAACCATTGCTCTTTGAGGCACCACAAATGAGTCTGGAGATAATCACGAAAGATGAGGTAAGTTGGAAAGCAAAAGACCTGTGTTCTATGATAGCACTTATAGGCGTTATCTAATAACTGACACAAATGAACATATTTCCACAGAGAAAGACACTCACAGATTTAGAAAACAAACTATGCTCATCTAAAACGACAGGTGGGGGGAATGGATAAATTAAGATTAGTGTTACTATACGTATACAAACACATATGATATACATATCTCAAGAAGACCAACCATATAGCAAGGGAAGTCTGCGGAACCCTCTGTAACATTTTACATGGGAAGAGGATCTGTACTTGAATAGACATGTATAATGTACAAATGAACCAGATTGTGTACACCTAGGACAAACAATATTCTAAGCTTTACCCCAATTAAAACACTTTTAAAAACCAAGAAGAAATAATGACACATAAACTTATGGGGGTCTCTCCACGCACATTCCAATGTAATTTACAACCTAGGAACACGACTTCCAGAAAGGCTCTGCTGCCCTACTCCCCAGATTTGGGAATGGAGAAATGCTGCCTCCTTGAGGCCACTTCCCACAACAGCAGCTTTAAACCCATTGCTAAAGGTCACTAAATATTCACCAAACTTGCAGTTCGGGAAATGACACCTGCTCTCTAAAAAAACGCTGGGGTGGAAAATCGACCAAATAACTCAAAAGAGGGCAACCTTCCAAGAAGACAATTTCAAGAGTTATATCGTACTGCCAATTGTTTCCTTTTTTTAACGGAAAAGAAAATGGCGGAGAAAAATGATGAGTTTTACGAATTTTCAAAGACATGCAAACCCAAATTACAAAAACCTATCAGCTCACAGCAGCCAGAAGGGCCATTAGCATCAATGCTGTAAACAATAAATGCTGAAGCGATTGTGGAGAGATGCGTACCCTCGATTCTAAGGGGGACGTGGTAAGAGCCACTAATGAAAACACAAAGAAGGTGCTTTGAAAAGGGAAACACGGTGCTACCAGTCAATCAATCACACCCACTGCTGGGCCTATCAGCTGAGAAAATGAGAATCAAAAAGTCACAGGCTGGCAATCCTGCACTCCAACAATATTTACCATAGCCAACACTTGGAAGCAATGAAAATGTCCATCAACCGAGGAATGCACAAAGAAGAAGTGGTCCACGTACACAGTGGAAAATTACTCCAATAAAAAATAAAAATTAAATTTAAAAATCCAACAAAAGTAAGGAGACATCAGCTTGTGTGGGTTTGTCCGGGCACACTCCACTCTAATTTATAACCGAGAAACACCACAGGCCGCCAGGGCTTTTCCCTAGTTCCCAGGGTGGGGAACATAGAAAGGCTGCCGCCCTCTGGCAGTTACCTGCAAAAGCAGTTTTAAAGCCTGTGCTAATGGTCATTTCATAGGAACAAGTACTGCAGAACTGTAAATGAAACCTGCCCTCAAAATGTCTTCAGGGAGGTAACGGCCAAAACATTTCAAAAGGTGACACGTACGTTTAGAGAACACTTTGAAGAACTAAGGGGTAATCACTGCTTGAAAAATAAAAAGGACATGCCTTAAAGCTCAATTTCAACGGATTATGAGGCACATGCGAATTCAACCACAAAGAGGTATCAGCTCACACTTGTCAGAATAACCATGAGCAAGAAAACTACAAACAATAAATGCTGAAGGTGTTGTGGAGAAATGCATACCCTCAACTTCAAGGGGGACGTAAGTTGGAAAGGGCCACGAATGAGAACAGAATGGAGGTGCCTTAAAAAGGTCAACATTGTGCTACCATATGATCCAGCAGGCCCACTCCTCCACCTATAATCTAAGAAGAGAGAATTGGAAAGACACAGGCAGGCAAATCTGCATTGCCCAGTATTACAATAGCCAAGATATGGAAGTAACCAAAAAGACCACCAACAGATGGGTGGGCAAAGAAGAACTCCTCCATGTACAGATGGAATATTCGCTAGTGAAAAAAATGAAACAATGCCATTTGCAGCACCATAGATGAGTCTAGACGTAATCACGCCACGTGTACTAAGTGAGAAAGCAAAAGGCACATATCCTATCATATCACTTTCAGGAGTTACTTAAAAACTGATACCAATGAAGATATTTCCACAGAGAAAGGCAATCACAGAGTCATTAACAAACTTATGGTTCACCAAATAGAAAGGGATGAGGATTGGATACATTGCCATATTGGGGTTAACAGATATATACAAACCATGTGAAATATATAACCCCCAAAGACGTACGGAAGACCAGGAGAAGACTACTCAACATTGTGTCATAACCTACATTGGCAAAGGATGCGAGGAAGAATAGATACACGTATATGTGTGAAAGAACCACATCTTGCACACCTAGAACAAACAAACCATTGTAATCAAATTTGCTGGGATAAAAAATAAAAAGTAAGTTACAAATACGAACAAGAAGTAATGAGACATAAAGTTAAAGGGCTTTTTCCTGGCACATTCCATTCTAATATACAACCTAGAACACCACTTCCATTAAGGCTCTGTTTCCCTAGGAACCAAATTTGGTAAAGGAGAAATGCTGCCACCTAGTGGCCGTTTCCTGCAAGAGCAGCTTTAAAGTCACAGCTAATGGTCACTTAACATTCACAAGGACTCAGGGCTGTAAAGGACACTTGCCCTAAATATTTGTGCTGAAGTAGGGAATGGACAAAAAATTCAAAACAGGCAAATGTTTCAAGAAGAGATTAGGAAGAGTTAAGTTTTACTCACACTCTTTGTAAAAAAAAGGAAAATGGATAAAAGCTCAACCTCAGGGAGTGTTAGACGCATGCAATCTAATCTACAAAAAGTTTCAACTTACACCAGTCGGCTGACCATCAGCAAAAAGTCTACAAACAATAAATGCTGAAGGGGTTTTAGAGAACTGTGTACCCTCTGCCTGCTGGTGAGACGTAAAGGGGTAACAGCCAATAATGAGAACAGAAAGGAGCTGCGTTTAAAAGTAAAAATGGAGGTACTATTCAATCCAGCAGGCGCACCATTGGACCTCTCACCTGAGAAGACAATCGAGAAGACACAGGCCGCAAAAGCTGCAGTGCAGCCTTATTCACAATAGCCAAGACAGTGAAGCAATCAAAATGTCCAACAACAGGTAAATGGATAAAGAAGAAGTGGTCCGTGTACACAATGGAATATTAGCCATGGAAGACAATGAACCATTGCTCTTTGAGGCACCACAAATGAGTCTGGAGATAATCACGAAAGATGAGGTAAGTTGGAAAGCAAAAGACCTGTGTTCTATGATAGCACTTATAGGCGTTATCTAATAACTGACACAAATGAACATATTTCCACAGAGAAAGACACTCACAGATTTAGAAAACAAACTATGCTCATCTAAAACGACAGGTGGGGGGAATGGATAAATTAAGATTAGTGTTACTATACGTATACAAACACATATGATATACATATCTCAAGAAGACCAACCATATAGCAAGGGAAGTCTGCGGACCCCTCTGTAACATTTTACATGGGAAGAGGATCTGTACTTGAATAGACATGTATAATGTACAAATGAACCAGATTGTGTACACCTAGGACAAACAATATTCTAAGCTTTACCCCAATTAAAACACTTTTAAAAACCAAGAAGAAATAATGACACATAAACTTATGGGGGTCTCTCCACGCACATTCCAATGTAATTTACAACCTAGGAACACGACTTCCAGAAAGGCTCTGCTGCCCTACTCCCCAGATTTGGGAATGGAGAAATGCTGCCTCCTTGAGGCCACTTCCCACAACAGCAGCTTTAAACCCATTGCTAAAGGTCACTAAATATTCACCAAACTTGCAGTTCGGGAAATGACACCTGCTCTCTAAAAAAACGCTGGGGTGGAAAATCGACCAAATAACTCAAAAGAGGGCAACCTTCCAAGAAGACAATTTCAAGAGTTATATCGTACTGCCAATTGTTTCCTTTTTTTAACGGAAAAGAAAACGGCGGAGAAAAATGATGAGTTTTACGAATTTTCAAAGACATGCAAACCCAAATTACAAAAACCTATCAGCTCACAGCAGCCAGAAGGGCCATTAGCATCAATGCTGTAAACAATAAATGCTGAAGCGATTGTGGAGAGATGCGTACCCTCGATTCTAAGGGGGACGTGGTAAGAGCCACTAATGAAAACACAAAGAAGGTGCTTTGAAAAGGGAAACACGGTGCTACCAGTCAATCAATCACACCCACTGCTGGGCCTATCACCTGAGAAAATGAGAATCACAAATTCACAGGCTGGCAATCCTGCACTCCAACAATATTTACCATAGCCAACACTTGGAAGCAATGAAAATGTCCATCAACCGAGGAATGCACAAAGAAGAAGTGGTCCACGTACACAGTGGAAAATTACTCCAATAAAAAATAAAAATTAAATTTAAAAATCCAACAAAAGTAAGGAGACATCAGCTTGTGTGGGTTTGTCCGGGCACACTCCACTCTAATTTATAACCGAGAAACACCACAGGCCGCCAGGGCTTTTCCCTAGTTCCCAGGGTGGGGAACATAGAAAGGCTGCCGCCCTCTGGCAGTTACCTGCAAAAGCAGTTTTAAAGCCTGTGCTAATGGTCATTTCATAGGAACAAGTACTGCAGAACTGTAAATGAAACCTGCCCTCAAAATGTCTTCAGGGAGGTAACGGCCAAAACATTTCAAAAGGTGACACGTACGTTTAGAGAACACTTTGAAGAACTAAGGGGTAATCACTGCTTGAAAAATAAAAAGGACATGCCTTAAAGCTCAATTTCAACGGATTATGAGGCACATGCGAATTCAACCACAAAGAGGTATCAGCTCACACTTGTCAGAATAACCATGAGCAAGAAAACTACAAACAATAAATGCTGAAGGTGTTGTGGAGAAATGCATACCCTCAACTTCAAGGGGGACGTAAGTTGGAAAGGGCCACGAATGAGAACAGAATGGAGGTGCCTTAAAAAGGTCAACATTGAGCTACCATATGATCCAGCAGGCCCACTCCTCCACCTATAATCTAAGAAGAGAGAATTGGAAAGACACAGGCAGGCAAATCTGCATTGCCCAGTATTACAATAGCCAAGATATGGAAGTAACCAAAAAGACCACCAACAGATGGGTGTGCAAAGAAGAACTCCTCCATGTACAGATGGAATATTCGCTAGTGAAAAAAATGAAACAATGCCATTTGCAGCACCATAGATGAGTCTAGACGTAATCACGCCACGTGTACTAAGTGAGAAAGCAAAAGGCACATATCCTATCATATCACTTTCAGGAGTTACTTAAAAATTGATACCAATGAAGATATTTCCACAGAGAAAGGCAATCACAGAGTCATTAACAAACTTATGGTTCACCAAATAGAAAGGGATGAGGATTGGATACATTGCCATATTGGGGTTAACAGAGATATACAAACCATGTGAAATATACAACCCCCAAAGACGTACGGAAGACCAGGAGAAGACTACTCAACATTGTGTCATAACCTACATTGGCAAAGGATGCGAGGAAGAATAGATACATGTATATGTGTGAAAGAACCACATCTTGCACACCTAGAACAAACAAACCATTGTAATCAAATTTGCTGGGATAAAAAATAAAAAGTAAGTTACAAATACGAACAAGAAGTAATGAGACATAAAGTTAAAGGGCTTTTTCCTGGCACATTCCATTCTAATATACAACCTAGAACACCACTTCCATTAAGGCTCTGTTTCCCTAGGAACCAAATTTGGTAAAGGAGAAATGCTGCCACCTAGTGGCCGTTTCCTGCAAGAGCAGCTTTAAAGTCACAGCTAATGGTCACTTAACATTCACAAGGACTCAGGGCTGTAAAGGACACTTGCCCTAAATATTTGTGCTGAAGTAGGGAATGGACAAAAAATTCAAAACAGGCAAATGTTTCAAGAAGAGATTAGGAAGAGTTAAGTTTTACTCACACTCTTTGTAAAAAAAAGGAAAATGGATAAAAGCTCAACCTCAGGGAGTGTTAGACGCATGCAATCTAATCTACAAAAAGTTTCAACTTACACCAGTCGGCTGACCATCAGCAAAAAGTCTACAAACAATAAATGCTGAAGGGGTTTTAGAGAACTGTGTACCCTCTGCCTGCTGGTGAGACGTAAAGGGGTAACAGCCAATAATGAGAACAGAAAGGAGCTGCGTTTAAAAGTAAAAATGGAGGTACTATTCAATCCAGCAGGCGCACCATTGGACCTCTCACCTGAGAAGACAATCGAGAAGACACAGGCCGCAAAAGCTGCAGTGCAGCCTTATTCACAATAGCCAAGACAGTGAAGCAATCAAAATGTCCAACAACAGGTAAATGGATAAAGAAGAAGTGGTCCGTGTACACAATGGAATATTAGCCATGGAAGACAATGAACCATTGCTCTTTGAGGCACCACAAATGAGTCTGGAGATAATCACGAAAGATGAGGTAAGTTGGAAAGCAAAAGACCTGTGTTCTATGATAGCACTTATAGGCGTTATCTAATAACTGACACAAATGAACATATTTCCACAGAGAAAGACACTCACAGATTTAGAAAACAAACTATGCTCATCTAAAACGACAGGTGGGGGGAATGGATAAATTAAGATTAGTGTTACTATACGTATACAAACACATATGATATACATATCTCAAGAAGACCAACCATATAGCAAGGGAAGTCTGCGGAACCCTCTGTAACATTTTACATGGGAAGAGGATCTGTACTTGAATAGACATGTATAATGTACAAATGAACCAGATTGTGTACACCTAGGACAAACAATATTCTAAGCTTTACCCCAATTAAAACACTTTTAAAAACCAAGAAGAAATAATGACACATAAACTTATGGGGGTCTCTCCACGCACATTCCAATGTAATTTACAACCTAGGAACACGACTTCCAGAAAGGCTCTGCTGCCCTACTCCCCAGATTTGGGAATGGAGAAATGCTGCCTCCTTGAGGCCACTTCCCACAACAGCAGCTTTAAACCCATTGCTAAAGGTCACTAAATATTCACCAAACTTGCAGTTCGGGAAATGACACCTGCTCTCTAAAAAAACGCTGGGGTGGAAAATCGACCAAATAACTCAAAAGAGGGCAACCTTCCAAGAAGACAATTTCAAGAGTTATATCGTACTGCCAATTGTTTCCTTTTTTTAACGGAAAAGAAAACGGCGGAGAAAAATGATGAGTTTTACGAATTTTCAAAGACATGCAAACCCAAATTACAAAAACCTATCAGCTCACAGCAGCCAGAAGGGCCATTAGCATCAATGCTGTAAACAATAAATGCTGAAGCGATTGTGGAGAGATGCGTACCCTCGATTCTAAGGGGGACGTGGTAAGAGCCACTAATGAAAACACAAAGAAGGTGCTTTGAAAAGGGAAACACGGTGCTACCAGTCAATCAATCACACCCACTGCTGGGCCTATCACCTGAGAAAATGAGAATCACAAATTCACAGGCTGGCAATCCTGCACTCCAACAATATTTACCATAGCCAACACTTGGAAGCAATGAAAATGTCCATCAACCGAGGAATGCACAAAGAAGAAGTGGTCCACGTACACAGTGGAAAATTACTCCAATAAAAAATAAAAATTAAATTTAAAAATCCAACAAAAGTAAGGAGACATCAGCTTGTGTGGGTTTGTCCGGGCACACTCCACTCTAATTTATAACCGAGAAACACCACAGGCCGCCAGGGCTTTTCCCTAGTTCCCAGGGTGGGGAACATAGAAAGGCTGCCGCCCTCTGGCAGTTACCTGCAAAAGCAGTTTTAAAGCCTGTGCTAATGGTCATTTCATAGGAACAAGTACTGCAGAACTGTAAATGAAACCTGCCCTCAAAATGTCTTCAGGGAGGTAACGGCCAAAACATTTCAAAAGGTGACACGTACGTTTAGAGAACACTTTGAAGAACTAAGGGGTAATCACTGCTTGAAAAATAAAAAGGACATGCCTTAAAGCTCAATTTCAACGGATTATGAGGCACATGCGAATTCAACCACAAAGAGGTATCAGCTCACACTTGTCAGAATAACCATGAGCAAGAAAACTACAAACAATAAATGCTGAAGGTGTTGTGGAGAAATGCATACCCTCAACTTCAAGGGGGACGTAAGTTGGAAAGGGCCACGAATGAGAACAGAATGGAGGTGCCTTAAAAAGGTCAACATTGAGCTACCATATGATCCAGCAGGCCCACTCCTCCACCTATAATCTAAGAAGAGAGAATTGGAAAGACACAGGCAGGCAAATCTGCATTGCCCAGTATTACAATAGCCAAGATATGGAAGTAACCAAAAAGACCACCAACAGATGGGTGGGCAAAGAAGAACTCCTCCATGTACAGATGGAATATTCGCTAGTGAAAAAAATGAAACAATGCCATTTGCAGCACCATAGATGAGTCTAGACGTAATCACGCCACGTGTACTAAGTGAGAAAGCAAAAGGCACATATCCTATCATATCACTTTCAGGAGTTACTTAAAAATTGATACCAATGAAGATATTTCCACAGAGAAAGGCAATCACAGAGTCATTAACAAACTTATGGTTCACCAAATAGAAAGGGATGAGGATTGGATACATTGCCATATTGGGGTTAACAGAGATATACAAACCATGTGAAATATACAACCCCCAAAGACGTACGGAAGACCAGGAGAAGACTACTCAACATTGTGTCATAACCTACATTGGCAAAGGATGCGAGGAAGAATAGATACACGTATATGTGTGAAAGAACCACATCTTGCACACCTAGAACAAAGAAACCATTGTAATCAAATTTGCTGGGATAAAAAATAAAAAGTAAGTTACAAATACGAACAAGAAGTAATGAGACATAAAGTTAAAGGGCTTTTTCCTGGCACATTCCATTCTAATATACAACCTAGAACACCACTTCCATTAAGGCTCTGTTTCCCTAGGAACCAAATTTGGTAAAGGAGAAATGCTGCCACCTAGTGGCCGTTTCCTGCAAGAGCAGCTTTAAAGTCACAGCTAATGGTCACTTAACATTCACAAGGACTCAGGGCTGTAAAGGACACTTGCCCTAAATATTTGTGCTGAAGTAGGGAATGGACAAAAAATTCAAAACAGGCAAATGTTTCAAGAAGAGATTAGGAAGAGTTAAGTTTTACTCACACTCTTTGTAAAAAAAAGGAAAATGGATAAAAGCTCAACCTCAGGGAGTGTTAGACGCATGCAATCTAATCTACAAAAAGTTTCAACTTACACCAGTCGGCTGACCATCAGCAAAAAGTCTACAAACAATAAATGCTGAAGGGGTTTTAGAGAACTGTGTACCCTCTGCCTGCTGGTGAGACGTAAAGGGGTAACAGCCAATAATGAGAACAGAAAGGAGCTGCGTTTAAAAGTAAAAATGGAGGTACTATTCAATCCAGCAGGCGCACCATTGGACCTCTCACCTGAGAAGACAATCGAGAAGACACAGGCCGCAAAAGCTGCAGTGCAGCCTTATTCACAATAGCCAAGACAGTGAAGCAATCAAAATGTCCAACAACAGGTAAATGGATAAAGAAGAAGTGGTCCGTGTACACAATGGAATATTAGCCATGGAAGACAATGAACCATTGCTCTTTGAGGCACCACAAATGAGTCTGGAGATAATCACGAAAGATGAGGTAAGTTGGAAAGCAAAAGACCTGTGTTCTATGATAGCACTTATAGGCGTTATCTAATAACTGACACAAATGAACATATTTCCACAGAGAAAGACACTCACAGATTTAGAAAACAAACTATGCTCATCTAAAACGACAGGTGGGGGGAATGGATAAATTAAGATTAGTGTTACTATACGTATACAAACACATATGATATACATATCTCAAGAAGACCAACCATATAGCAAGGGAAGTCTGCGGAACCCTCTGTAACATTTTACATGGGAAGAGGATCTGTACTTGAATAGACATGTATAATGTACAAATGAACCAGATTGTGTACACCTAGGACAAACAATATTCTAAGCTTTACCCCAATTAAAACACTTTTAAAAACCAAGAAGAAATAATGACACATAAACTTATGGGGGTCTCTCCACGCACATTCCAATGTAATTTACAACCTAGGAACACGACTTCCAGAAAGGCTCTGCTGCCCTACTCCCCAGATTTGGGAATGGAGAAATGCTGCCTCCTTGAGGCCACTTCCCACAACAGCAGCTTTAAACCCATTGCTAAAGGTCACTAAATATTCACCAAACTTGCAGTTCGGGAAATGACACCTGCTCTCTAAAAAAACGCTGGGGTGGAAAATCGACCAAATAACTCAAAAGAGGGCAACCTTCCAAGAAGACAATTTCAAGAGTTATATCGTACTGCCAATTGTTTCCTTTTTTTAACGGAAAAGAAAACGGCGGAGAAAAATGATGAGTTTTACGAATTTTCAAAGACATGCAAACCCAAATTACAAAAACCTATCAGCTCACAGCAGCCAGAAGGGCCATTAGCATCAATGCTGTAAACAATAAATGCTGAAGCGATTGTGGAGAAATGCGTACCCTCGATTCTAAGGGGGACGTGGTAAGAGCCACTAATGAAAACACAAAGAAGGTGCTTTGAAAAGGGAAACACGGTGCTACCAGTCAATCAATCACACCCACTGCTGGGCCTATCACCTGAGAAAATGAGAATCACAAATTCACAGGCTGGCAATCGTGCACTCCAACAATATTTACCATAGCCAACACTTGGAAGCAATGAAAATGTCCATCAACCGAGGAATGCACAAAGAAGAAGTGGTCCACATACACAGTGGAAAATTACTCCAATAAAAAATAAAAATTAAATTTAAAAATCCAACAAAAGTAAGGAGACATCAGCTTGTGTGGGTTTGTCCGGGCACACTCCACTCTAATTTATAACCGAGAAACACCACAGGCCGCCAGGGCTTTTCCCTAGTTCCCAGGGTGGGGAACATAGAAAGGCTGCCGCCCTCTGGCAGTTACCTGCAAAAGCAGTTTTAAAGCCTGTGCTAATGGTCATTTCATAGGAACAAGTACTGCAGAACTGTAAATGAAACCTGCCCTCAAAATGTCTTCAGGGAGGTAACGGCCAAAACATTTCAAAAGGTGACACGTACGTTTAGAGAACACTTTGAAGAACTAAGGGGTAATCACTGCTTGAAAAATAAAAAGGACATGCCTTAAAGCTCAATTTCAACGGATTATGAGGCACATGCGAATTCAACCACAAAGAGGTATCAGCTCACACTTGTCAGAATAACCATGAGCAAGAAAACTACAAACAATAAATGCTGAAGGTGTTGTGGAGAAATGCATACCCTCAACTTCAAGGGGGACGTAAGTTGGAAAGGGCCACGAATGAGAACAGAATGGAGGTGCCTTAAAAAGGTCAACATTGAGCTACCATATGATCCAGCAGGCCCACTCCTCCACCTATAATCTAAGAAGAGAGAATTGGAAAGACACAGGCAGGCAAATCTGCATTGCCCAGTATTACAATAGCCAAGATATGGAAGTAACCAAAAAGACCACCAACAGATGGGTGGGCAAAGAAGAACTCCTCCATGTACAGATGGAATATTCGCTAGTGAAAAAAATGAAACAATGCCATTTGCAGCACCATAGATGAGTCTAGACGTAATCACGCCACGTGTACTAAGTGAGAAAGCAAAAGGCACATATCCTATCATATCACTTTCAGGAGTTACTTAAAAATTGATACCAATGAAGATATTTCCACAGAGAAAGGCAATCACAGAGTCATTAACAAACTTATGGTTCACCAAATAGAAAGGGATGAGGATTGGATACATTGCCATATTGGGGTTAACAGAGATATACAAACCATGTGAAATATACAACCCCCAAAGACGTACGGAAGACCAGGAGAAGACTACTCAACATTGTGTCATAACCTACATTGGCAAAGGATGCGAGGAAGAATAGATACACGTATATGTGTGAAAGAACCACATCTTGCACACCTAGAACAAAGAAACCATTGTAATCAAATTTGCTGGGATAAAAAATAAAAAGTAAGTTACAAATACGAACAAGAAGTAATGAGACATAAAGTTAAAGGGCTTTTTCCTGGCACATTCCATTCTAATATACAACCTAGAACACCACTTCCATTAAGGCTCTGTTTCCCTAGGAACCAAATTTGGTAAAGGAGAAATGCTGCCACCTAGTGGCCGTTTCCTGCAAGAGCAGCTTTAAAGTCACAGCTAATGGTCACTTAACATTCACAAGGACTCAGGGCTGTAAAGGACACTTGCCCTAAATATTTGTGCTGAAGTAGGGAATGGACAAAAAATTCAAAACAGGCAAATGTTTCAAGAAGAGATTAGGAAGAGTTAAGTTTTACTCACACTCTTTGTAAAAAAAAGGAAAATGGATAAAAGCTCAACCTCAGGGAGTGTTAGACGCATGCAATCTAATCTACAAAAAGTTTCAACTTACACCAGTCGGCTGACCATCAGCAAAAAGTCTACAAACAATAAATGCTGAAGGGGTTTTAGAGAACTGTGTACCCTCTGCCTGCTGGTGAGACGTAAAGGGGTAACAGCCAATAATGAGAACAGAAAGGAGCTGCGTTTAAAAGTAAAAATGGAGGTACTATTCAATCCAGCAGGCGCACCATTGGACCTCTCACCTGAGAAGACAATCGAGAAGACACAGGCCGCAAAAGCTGCAGTGCAGCCTTATTCACAATAGCCAAGACAGTGAAGCAATCAAAATGTCCAACAACAGGTAAATGGATAAAGAAGAAGTGGTCCGTGTACACAATGGAATATTAGCCATGGAAGACAATGAACCATTGCTCTTTGAGGCACCACAAATGAGTCTGGAGATAATCACGAAAGATGAGGTAAGTTGGAAAGCAAAAGACCTGTGTTCTATGATAGCACTTATAGGCGTTATCTAATAACTGACACAAATGAACATATTTCCACAGAGAAAGACACTCACAGATTTAGAAAACAAACTATGCTCATCTAAAACGACAGGTGGGGGGAATGGATAAATTAAGATTAGTGTTACTATACGTATACAAACACATATGATATACATATCTCAAGAAGACCAACCATATAGCAAGGGAAGTCTGCGGAACCCTCTGTAACATTTTACATGGGAAGAGGATCTGTACTTGAATAGACATGTATAATGTACAAATGAACCAGATTGTGTACACCTAGGACAAACAATATTCTAAGCTTTACCCCAATTAAAACACTTTTAAAAACCAAGAAGAAATAATGACACATAAACTTATGGGGGTCTCTCCACGCACATTCCAATGTAATTTACAACCTAGGAACACGACTTCCAGAAAGGCTCTGCTGCCCTACTCCCCAGATTTGGGAATGGAGAAATGCTGCCTCCTTGAGGCCACTTCCCACAACAGCAGCTTTAAACCCATTGCTAAAGGTCACTAAATATTCACCAAACTTGCAGTTCGGGAAATGACACCTGCTCTCTAAAAAAACGCTGGGGTGGAAAATCGACCAAATAACTCAAAAGAGGGCAACCTTCCAAGAAGACAATTTCAAGAGTTATATCGTACTGCCAATTGTTTCCTTTTTTTAACGGAAAAGAAAACGGCGGAGAAAAATGATGAGTTTTACGAATTTTCAAAGACATGCAAACCCAAATTACAAAAACCTATCAGCTCACAGCAGCCAGAAGGGCCATTAGCATCAATGCTGTAAACAATAAATGCTGAAGCGATTGTGGAGAGATGCGTACCCTCGATTCTAAGGGGGACGTGGTAAGAGCCACTAATGAAAACACAAAGAAGGTGCTTTGAAAAGGGAAACACGGTGCTACCAGTCAATCAATCACACCCACTGCTGGGCCTATCACCTGAGAAAATGAGAATCAAAAAGTCACAGGCTGGCAATCCTGCACTCCAACAATATTTACCATAGCCAACACTTGGAAGCAATGAAAATGTCCATCAACCGAGGAATGCACAAAGAAGAAGTGGTCCACGTACACAGTGGAAAATTACTCCAATAAAAAATAAAAATTAAATTTAAAAATCCAACAAAAGTAAGGAGACATCAGCTTGTGTGGGTTTGTCCGGGCACACTCCACTCTAATTTATAACCGAGAAACACCACAGGCCGCCAGGGCTTTTCCCTAGTTCCCAGGGTGGGGAACATAGAAAGGCTGCCGCCCTCTGGCAGTTACCTGCAAAAGCAGTTTTAAAGCCTGTGCTAATGGTCATTTCATAGGAACAAGTACTGCAGAACTGTAAATGAAACCTGCCCTCAAAATGTCTTCAGGGAGGTAACGGCCAAAACATTTCAAAAGGTGACACGTACGTTTAGAGAACACTTTGAAGAACTAAGGGGTAATCACTGCTTGAAAAATAAAAAGGACATGCCTTAAAGCTCAATTTCAACGGATTATGAGGCACATGCGAATTCAACCACAAAGAGGTATCAGCTCACACTTGTCAGAATAACCATGAGCAAGAAAACTACAAACAATAAATGCTGAAGGTGTTGTGGAGAAATGCATACCCTCAACTTCAAGGGGGACGTAAGTTGGAAAGGGCCACGAATGAGAACAGAATGGAGGTGCCTTAAAAAGGTCAACATTGAGCTACCATATGATCCAGCAGGCCCACTCCTCCACCTATAATCTAAGAAGAGAGAATTGGAAAGACACAGGCAGGCAAATCTGCATTGCCCAGTATTACAATAGCCAAGATATGGAAGTAACCAAAAAGACCACCAACAGATGGGTGGGCAAAGAAGAACTCCTCCATGTACAGATGGAATATTCGCTAGTGAAAAAAATGAAACAATGCCATTTGCAGCACCATAGATGAGTCTAGACGTAATCACGCCACGTGTACTAAGTGAGAAAGCAAAAGGCACATATCCTATCATATCACTTTCAGGAGTTACTTAAAAATTGATACCAATGAAGATATTTCCACAGAGAAAGGCAATCACAGAGTCATTAACAAACTTATGGTTCACCAAATAGAAAGGGATGAGGATTGGATACATTGCCATATTGGGGTTAACAGAGATATACAAACCATGTGAAATATACAACCCCCAAAGACGTACGGAAGACCAGGAGAAGACTACTCAACATTGTGTCATAACCTACATTGGCAAAGGATGCGAGGAAGAATAGATACATGTATATGTGTGAAAGAACCACATCTTGCACACCTAGAACAAACAAACCATTGTAATCAAATTTGCTGGGATAAAAAATAAAAAGTAAGTTACAAATACGAACAAGAAGTAATGAGACATAAAGTTAAAGGGCTTTTTCCTGGCACATTCCATTCTAATATACAACCTAGAACACCACTTCCATTAAGGCTCTGTTTCCCTAGGAACCAAATTTGGTAAAGGAGAAATGCTGCCACCTAGTGGCCGTTTCCTGCAAGAGCAGCTTTAAAGTCACAGCTAATGGTCACTTAACATTCACAAGGACTCAGGGCTGTAAAGGACACTTGCCCTAAATATTTGTGCTGAAGTAGGGAATGGACAAAAAATTCAAAACAGGCAAATGTTTCAAGAAGAGATTAGGAAGAGTTAAGTTTTACTCACACTCTTTGTAAAAAAAAGGAAAATGGATAAAAGCTCAACCTCAGGGAGTGTTAGACGCATGCAATCTAATCTACAAAAAGTTTCAACTTACACCAGTCGGCTGACCATCAGCAAAAAGTCTACAAACAATAAATGCTGAAGGGGTTTTAGAGAACTGTGTACCCTCTGCCTGCTGGTGAGACGTAAAGGGGTAACAGCCAATAATGAGAACAGAAAGGAGCTGCGTTTAAAAGTAAAAATGGAGGTACTATTCAATCCAGCAGGCGCACCATTGGACCTCTCACCTGAGAAGACAATCGAGAAGACACAGGCCGCAAAAGCTGCAGTGCAGCCTTATTCACAATAGCCAAGACAGTGAAGCAATCAAAATGTCCAACAACAGGTAAATGGATAAAGAAGAAGTGGTCCGTGTACACAATGGAATATTAGCCATGGAAGACAATGAACCATTGCTCTTTGAGGCACCACAAATGAGTCTGGAGATAATCACGAAAGATGAGGTAAGTTGGAAAGCAAAAGACCTGTGTTCTATGATAGCACTTATAGGCCTTATCTAATAACTGACACAAATGAACATATTTCCACAGAGAAAGACACTCACAGATTTAGAAAACAAACTATGCTCATCTAAAACGACAGGTGGGGGGAATGGATAAATTAAGATTAGTGTTACTATACGTATACAAACACATATGATATACATATCTCAAGAAGACCAACCATATAGCAAGGGAAGTCTGCGGAACCCTCTGTAACATTTTACATGGGAAGAGGATCTGTACTTGAATAGACATGTATAATGTACAAATGAACCAGATTGTGTACACCTAGGACAAACAATATTCTAAGCTTTACCCCAATTAAAACACTTTTAAAAACCAAGAAGAAATAATGACACATAAACTTATGGGGGTCTCTCCACGCACATTCCAATGTAATTTACAACCTAGGAACACGACTTCCAGAAAGGCTCTGCTGCCCTACTCCCCAGATTTGGGAATGGAGAAATGCTGCCTCCTTGAGGCCACTTCCCACAACAGCAGCTTTAAACCCATTGCTAAAGGTCACTAAATATTCACCAAACTTGCAGTTCGGGAAATGACACCTGCTCTCTAAAAAAACGCTGGGGTGGAAAATCGACCAAATAACTCAAAAGAGGGCAACCTTCCAAGAAGACAATTTCAAGAGTTATATCGTACTGCCAATTGTTTCCTTTTTTTAACGGAAAAGAAAACGGCGGAGAAAAATGATGAGTTTTACGAATTTTCAAAGACATGCAAACCCAAATTACAAAAACCTATCAGCTCACAGCAGCCAGAAGGGCCATTAGCATCAATGCTGTAAACAATAAATGCTGAAGCGATTGTGGAGAGATGCGTACCCTCGATTCTAAGGGGGACGTGGTAAGAGCCACTAATGAAAACACAAAGAAGGTGCTTTGAAAAGGGAAACACGGTGCTACCAGTCAATCAATCACACCCACTGCTGGGCCTATCAGCTGAGAAAATGAGAATCAAAAAGTCACAGGCTGGCAATCCTGCACTCCAACAATATTTACCATAGCCAACACTTGGAAGCAATGAAAATGTCCATCAACCGAGGAATGCACAAAGAAGAAGTGGTCCACGTACACAGTGGAAAATTACTCCAATAAAAAATAAAAATTAAATTTAAAAATCCAACAAAAGTAAGGAGACATCAGCTTGTGTGGGTTTGTCCGGGCACACTCCACTCTAATTTATAACCGAGAAACACCACAGGCCGCCAGGGCTTTTCCCTAGTTCCCAGGGTGGGGAACATAGAAAGGCTGCCGCCCTCTGGCAGTTACCTGCAAAAGCAGTTTTAAAGCCTGTGCTAATGGTCATTTCATAGGAACAAGTACTGCAGAACTGTAAATGAAACCTGCCCTCAAAATGTCTTCAGGGAGGTAACGGCCAAAACATTTCAAAAGGTGACACGTACGTTTAGAGAACACTTTGAAGAACTAAGGGGTAATCACTGCTTGAAAAATAAAAAGGACATGCCTTAAAGCTCAATTTCAACGGATTATGAGGCACATGCGAATTCAACCACAAAGAGGTATCAGCTCACACTTGTCAGAATAACCATGAGCAAGAAAACTACAAACAATAAATGCTGAAGGTGTTGTGGAGAAATGCATACCCTCAACTTCAAGGGGGACGTAAGTTGGAAAGGGCCACGAATGAGAACAGAATGGAGGTGCCTTAAAAAGGTCAACATTGAGCTACCATATGATCCAGCAGGCCCACTCCTCCACCTATAATCTAAGAAGAGAGAATTGGAAAGACACAGGCAGGCAAATCTGCATTGCCCAGTATTACAATAGCCAAGATATGGAAGTAACCAAAAAGACCACCAACAGATGGGTGGGCAAAGAAGAACTCCTCCATGTACAGATGGAATATTCGCTAGTGAAAAAAATGAAACAATGCCATTTGCAGCACCATAGATGAGTCTAGACGTAATCACGCCACGTGTACTAAGTGAGAAAGCAAAAGGCACATATCCTATCATATCACTTTCAGGAGTTACTTAAAAATTGATACCAATGAAGATATTTCCACAGAGAAAGGCAATCACAGAGTCATTAAAAAACTTATGGTTCACCAAATAGAAAGGGATGAGGATTGGATACATTGCCATATTGGGGTTAACAGAGATATACAAACCATGTGAAATATACAACCCCCAAAGACGTACGGAAGACCAGGAGAAGACTACTCAACATTGTGTCATAACCTACATTGGCAAAGGATGCGAGGAAGAATAGATACATGTATATGTGTGAAAGAACCACATCTTGCACACCTAGAACAAACAAACCATTGTAATCAAATTTGCTGGGATAAAAAATAAAAAGTAAGTTACAAATACGAACAAGAAGTAATGAGATATAAAGTTAAAGGGCTTTTTCCTGGCACATTCCATTCTAATATACAACCTAGAACACCACTTCCATTAAGGCTCTGTTTCCCTAGGAACCAAATTTGGTAAAGGAGAAATGCTGCCACCTAGTGGCCGTTTCCTGCAAGAGCAGCTTTAAAGTCACAGCTAATGGTCACTTAACATTCACAAGGACTCAGGGCTGTAAAGGACACTTGCCCTAAATATTTGTGCTGAAGTAGGGAATGGACAAAAAATTCAAAACAGGCAAATGTTTCAAGAAGAGATTAGGAAGAGTTAAGTTTTACTCACACTCTTTGTAAAAAAAAGGAAAATGGATAAAAGCTCAACCTCAGGGAGTGTTAGACGCATGCAATCTAATCTACAAAAAGTTTCAACTTACACCAGTCGGCTGACCATCAGCAAAAAGTCTACAAACAATAAATGCTGAAGGGGTTTTAGAGAACTGTGTACCCTCTGCCTGCTGGTGAGACGTAAAGGGGTAACAGCCAATAATGAGAACAGAAAGGAGCTGCGTTTAAAAGTAAAAATGGAGGTACTATTCAATCCAGCAGGCGCACCATTGGACCTCTCACCTGAGAAGACAATCGAGAAGACACAGGCCGCAAAAGCTGCAGTGCAGCCTTATTCACAATAGCCAAGACAGTGAAGCAATCAAAATGTCCAACAACAGGTAAATGGATAAAGAAGAAGTGGTCCGTGTACACAATGGAATATTAGCCATGGAAGACAATGAACCATTGCTCTTTGAGGCACCACAAATGAGTCTGGAGATAATCACGAAAGATGAGGTAAGTTGGAAAGCAAAAGACCTGTGTTCTATGATAGCACTTATAGGCCTTATCTAATAACTGACACAAATGAACATATTTCCACAGAGAAAGACACTCACAGATTTAGAAAACAAACTATGCTCATCTAAAACGACAGGTGGGGGGAATGGATAAATTAAGATTAGTGTTACTATACGTATACAAACACATATGATATACATATCTCAAGAAGACCAACCATATAGCAAGGGAAGTCTGCGGAACCCTCTGTAACATTTTACATGGGAAGAGGATCTGTACTTGAATAGACATGTATAATGTACAAATGAACCAGATTGTGTACACCTAGGACAAACAATATTCTAAGCTTTACCCCAATTAAAACACTTTTAAAAACCAAGAAGAAATAATGACACATAAACTTATGGGGGTCTCTCCACGCACATTCCAATGTAATTTACAACCTAGGAACACGACTTCCAGAAAGGCTCTGCTGCCCTACTCCCCAGATTTGGGAATGGAGAAATGCTGCCTCCTTGAGGCCACTTCCCACAACAGCAGCTTTAAACCCATTGCTAAAGGTCACTAAATATTCACCAAACTTGCAGTTCGGGAAATGACACCTGCTCTCTAAAAAAACGCTGGGGTGGAAAATCGACCAAATAACTCAAAAGAGGGCAACCTTCCAAGAAGACAATTTCAAGAGTTATATCGTACTGCCAATTGTTTCCTTTTTTTAACGGAAAAGAAAACGGCGGAGAAAAATGATGAGTTTTACGAATTTTCAAAGACATGCAAACCCAAATTACAAAAACCTATCAGCTCACAGCAGCCAGAAGGGCCATTAGCATCAATGCTGTAAACAATAAATGCTGAAGCGATTGTGGAGAGATGCGTACCCTCGATTCTAAGGGGGACGTGGTAAGAGCCACTAATGAAAACACAAAGAAGGTGCTTTGAAAAGGGAAACACGGTGCTACCAGTCAATCAATCACACCCACTGCTGGGCCTATCAGCTGAGAAAATGAGAATCAAAAAGTCACAGGCTGGCAATCCTGCACTCCAACAATATTTACCATAGCCAACACTTGGAAGCAATGAAAATGTCCATCAACCGAGGAATGCACAAAGAAGAAGTGGTCCACGTACACAGTGGAAAATTACTCCAATAAAAAATAAAAATTAAATTTAAAAATCCAACAAAAGTAAGGAGACATCAGCTTGTGTGGGTTTGTCCGGGCACACTCCACTCTAATTTATAACCGAGAAACACCACAGGCCGCCAGGGCTTTTCCCTAGTTCCCAGGGTGGGGAACATAGAAAGGCTGCCGCCCTCTGGCAGTTACCTGCAAAAGCAGTTTTAAAGCCTGTGCTAATGGTCATTTCATAGGAACAAGTACTGCAGAACTGTAAATGAAACCTGCCCTCAAAATGTCTTCAGGGAGGTAACGGCCAAAACATTTCAAAAGGTGACACGTACGTTTAGAGAACACTTTGAAGAACTAAGGGGTAATCACTGCTTGAAAAATAAAAAGGACATGCCTTAAAGCTCAATTTCAACGGATTATGAGGCACATGCGAATTCAACCACAAAGAGGTATCAGCTCACACTTGTCAGAATAACCATGAGCAAGAAAACTACAAACAATAAATGCTGAAGGTGTTGTGGAGAAATGCATACCCTCAACTTCAAGGGGGACGTAAGTTGGAAAGGGCCACGAATGAGAACAGAATGGAGGTGCCTTAAAAAGGTCAACATTGAGCTACCATATGATCCAGCAGGCCCACTCCTCCACCTATAATCTAAGAAGAGAGAATTGGAAAGACACAGGCAGGCAAATCTGCATTGCCCAGTATTACAATAGCCAAGATATGGAAGTAACCAAAAAGACCACCAACAGATGGGTGGGCAAAGAAGAACTCCTCCATGTACAGATGGAATATTCGCTAGTGAAAAAAATGAAACAATGCCATTTGCAGCACCATAGATGAGTCTAGACGTAATCACGCCACGTGTACTAAGTGAGAAAGCAAAAGGCACATATCCTATCATATCACTTTCAGGAGTTACTTAAAAATTGATACCAATGAAGATATTTCCACAGAGAAAGGCAATCACAGAGTCATTAACAAACTTATGGTTCACCAAATAGAAAGGGATGAGGATTGGATACATTGCCATATTGGGGTTAACAGAGATATACAAACCATGTGAAATATACAACCCCCAAAGACGTACGGAAGACCAGGAGAAGACTACTCAACATTGTGTCATAACCTACATTGGCAAAGGATGCGAGGAAGAATAGATACACGTATATGTGTGAAAGAACCACATCTTGCACACCTAGAACAAACAAACCATTGTAATCAAATTTGCTGGGATAAAAAATAAAAAGTAAGTTACAAATACGAACAAGAAGTAATGAGACATAAAGTTAAAGGGCTTTTTCCTGGCACATTCCATTCTAATATACAACCTAGAACACCACTTCCATTAAGGCTCTGTTTCCCTAGGAACCAAATTTGGTAAAGGAGAAATGCTGCCACCTAGTGGCCGTTTCCTGCAAGAGCAGCTTTAAAGTCACAGCTAATGGTCACTTAACATTCACAAGGACTCAGGGCTGTAAAGGACACTTGCCCTAAATATTTGTGCTGAAGTAGGGAATGGACAAAATATTCAAAACAGGCAAATGTTTCAAGAAGAGATTAGGAAGAGTTAAGTTTTACTCACACTCTTTGTAAAAAAAAGGAAAATGGATAAAAGCTCAACCTCAGGGAGTGTTAGACGCATGCAATCTAATCTACAAAAAGTTTCAACTTACACCAGTCGGCTGACCATCAGCAAAAAGTCTACAAACAATAAATGCTGAAGGGGTTTTAGAGAACTGTGTACCCTCTGCCTGCTGGTGAGACGTAAAGGGGTAACAGCCAATAATGAGAACAGAAAGGAGCTGCGTTTAAAAGTAAAAATGGAGGTACTATTCAATCCAGCAGGCGCACCATTGGACCTCTCACCTGAGAAGACAATCGAGAAGACACAGGCCGCAAAAGCTGCAGTGCAGCCTTATTCACAATAGCCAAGACAGTGAAGCAATCAAAATGTCCAACAACAGGTAAATGGATAAAGAAGAAGTGGTCCGTGTACACAATGGAATATTAGCCATGGAAGACAATGAACCATTGCTCTTTGAGGCACCACAAATGAGTCTGGAGATAATCACGAAAGATGAGGTAAGTTGGAAAGCAAAAGACCTGTGTTCTATGATAGCACTTATAGGCGTTATCTAATAACTGACACAAATGAACATATTTCCACAGAGAAAGACACTCACAGATTTAGAAAACAAACTATGCTCATCTAAAACGACAGGTGGGGGGAATGGATAAATTAAGATTAGTGTTACTATACGTATACAAACACATATGATATACATATCTCAAGAAGACCAACCATATAGCAAGGGAAGTCTGCGGAACCCTCTGTAACATTTTACATGGGAAGAGGATCTGTACTTGAATAGACATGTATAATGTACAAATGAACCAGATTGTGTACACCTAGGACAAACAATATTCTAAGCTTTACCCCAATTAAAACACTTTTAAAAACCAAGAAGAAATAATGACACATAAACTTATGGGGGTCTCTCCACGCACATTCCAATGTAATTTACAACCTAGGAACACGACTTCCAGAAAGGCTCTGCTGCCCTACTCCCCAGATTTGGGAATGGAGAAATGCTGCCTCCTTGAGGCCACTTCCCACAACAGCAGCTTTAAACCCATTGCTAAAGGTCACTAAATATTCACCAAACTTGCAGTTCGGGAAATGACACCTGCTCTCTAAAAAAACGCTGGGGTGGAAAATCGACCAAATAACTCAAAAGAGGGCAACCTTCCAAGAAGACAATTTCAAGAGTTATATCGTACTGCCAATTGTTTCCTTTTTTTAACGGAAAAGAAAACGGCGGAGAAAAATGATGAGTTTTACGAATTTTCAAAGACATGCAAACCCAAATTACAAAAACCTATCAGCTCACAGCAGCCAGAAGGGCCATTAGCATCAATGCTGTAAACAATAAATGCTGAAGCGATTGTGGAGAGATGCGTACCCTCGATTCTAAGGGGGACGTGGTAAGAGCCACTAATGAAAACACAAAGAAGGTGCTTTGAAAAGGGAAACACGGTGCTACCAGTCAATCAATCACACCCACTGCTGGGCCTATCAGCTGAGAAAATGAGAATCAAAAAGTCACAGGCTGGCAATCCTGCACTCCAACAATATTTACCATAGCCAACACTTGGAAGCAATGAAAATGTCCATCAACCGAGGAATGCACAAAGAAGAAGTGGTCCACGTACACAGTGGAAAATTACTCCAATAAAAAATAAAAATTAAATTTAAAAATCCAACAAAAGTAAGGAGACATCAGCTTGTGTGGGTTTGTCCGGGCACACTCCACTCTAATTTATAACCGAGAAACACCACAGGCCGCCAGGGCTTTTCCCTAGTTCCCAGGGTGGGGAACATAGAAAGGCTGCCGCCCTCTGGCAGTTACCTGCAAAAGCAGTTTTAAAGCCTGTGCTAATGGTCATTTCATAGGAACAAGTACTGCAGAACTGTAAATGAAACCTGCCCTCAAAATGTCTTCAGGGAGGTAACGGCCAAAACATTTCAAAAGGTGACACGTACGTTTAGAGAACACTTTGAAGAACTAAGGGGTAATCACTGCTTGAAAAATAAAAAGGACATGCCTTAAAGCTCAATTTCAACGGATTATGAGGCACATGCGAATTCAACCACAAAGAGGTATCAGCTCACACTTGTCAGAATAACCATGAGCAAGAAAACTACAAACAATAAATGCTGAAGGTGTTGTGGAGAAATGCATACCCTCAACTTCAAGGGGGACGTAAGTTGGAAAGGGCCACGAATGAGAACAGAATGGAGGTGCCTTAAAAAGGTCAACATTGAGCTACCATATGATCCAGCAGGCCCACTCCTCCACCTATAATCTAAGAAGAGAGAATTGGAAAGACACAGGCAGGCAAATCTGCATTGCCCAGTATTACAATAGCCAAGATATGGAAGTAACCAAAAAGACCACCAACAGATGGGTGGGCAAAGAAGAACTCCTCCATGTACAGATGGAATATTCGCTAGTGAAAAAAATGAAACAATGCCATTTGCAGCACCATAGATGAGTCTAGACGTAATCACGCCACGTGTACTAAGTGAGAAAGCAAAAGGCACATATCCTATCATATCACTTTCAGGAGTTACTTAAAAATTGATACCAATGAAGATATTTCCACAGAGAAAGGCAATCACAGAGTCATTAACAAACTTATGGTTCACCAAATAGAAAGGGATGAGGATTGGATACATTGCCATATTGGGGTTAACAGAGATATACAAACCATGTGAAATATACAACCCCCAAAGACGTACGGAAGACCAGGAGAAGACTACTCAACATTGTGTCATAACCTACATTGGCAAAGGATGCGAGGAAGAATAGATACACGTATATGTGTGAAAGAACCACATCTTGCACACCTAGAACAAACAAACCATTGTAATCAAATTTGCTGGGATAAAAAATAAAAAGTAAGTTACAAATACGAACAAGAAGTAATGAGACATAAAGTTAAAGGGCTTTTTCCTGGCACATTCCATTCTAATATACAACCTAGAACACCACTTCCATTAAGGCTCTGTTTCCCTAGGAACCAAATTTGGTAAAGGAGAAATGCTGCCACCTAGTGGCCGTTTCCTGCAAGAGCAGCTTTAAAGTCACAGCTAATGGTCACTTAACATTCACAAGGACTCAGGGCTGTAAAGGACACTTGCCCTAAATATTTGTGCTGAAGTAGGGAATGGACAAAAAATTCAAAACAGGCAAATGTTTCAAGAAGAGATTAGGAAGAGTTAAGTTTTACTCACACTCTTTGTAAAAAAAAGGAAAATGGATAAAAGCTCAACCTCAGGGAGTGTTAGACGCATGCAATCTAATCTACAAAAAGTTTCAACTTACACCAGTCGGCTGACCATCAGCAAAAAGTCTACAAACAATAAATGCTGAAGGGGTTTTAGAGAACTGTGTACCCTCTGCCTGCTGGTGAGACGTAAAGGGGTAACAGCCAATAATGAGAACAGAAAGGAGCTGCGTTTAAAAGTAAAAATGGAGGTACTATTCAATCCAGCAGGCGCACCATTGGACCTCTCACCTGAGAAGACAATCGAGAAGACACAGGCCGCAAAAGCTGCAGTGCAGCCTTATTCACAATAGCCAAGACAGTGAAGCAATCAAAATGTCCAACAACAGGTAAATGGATAAAGAAGAAGTGGTCCGTGTACACAATGGAATATTAGCCATGGAAGACAATGAACCATTGCTCTTTGAGGCACCACAAATGAGTCTGGAGATAATCACGAAAGATGAGGTAAGTTGGAAAGCAAAAGACCTGTGTTCTATGATAGCACTTATAGGCGTTATCTAATAACTGACACAAATGAACATATTTCCACAGAGAAAGACACTCACAGATTTAGAAAACAAACTATGCTCATCTAAAACGACAGGTGGGGGGAATGGATAAATTAAGATTAGTGTTACTATACGTATACAAACACATATGATATACATATCTCAAGAAGACCAACCATATAGCAAGGGACGTCTGCGGAACCCTCTGTAACATTTTACATGGGAAGAGGATCTGTACTTGAATAGACATGTATAATGTACAAATGAACCAGATTGTGTACACCTAGGACAAACAATATTCTAAGCTTTACCCCAATTAAAACACTTTTAAAAACCAAGAAGAAATAATGACACATAAACTTATGGGGGTCTCTCCACGCACATTCCAATGTAATTTACAACCTAGGAACACGACTTCCAGAAAGGCTCTGCTGCCCTACTCCCCAGATTTGGGAATGGAGAAATGCTGCCTCCTTGAGGCCACTTCCCACAACAGCAGCTTTAAACCCATTGCTAAAGGTCACTAAATATTCACCAAACTTGCAGTTCGGGAAATGACACCTGCTCTCTAAAAAAACGCTGGGGTGGAAAATCGACCAAATAACTCAAAAGAGGGCAACCTTCCAAGAAGACAATTTCAAGAGTTATATCGTACTGCCAATTGTTTCCTTTTTTTAACGGAAAAGAAAACGGCGGAGAAAAATGATGAGTTTTACGAATTTTCAAAGACATGCAAACCCAAATTACAAAAACCTATCAGCTCACAGCAGCCAGAAGGGCCATTAGCATCAATGCTGTAAACAATAAATGCTGAAGCGATTGTGGAGAGATGCGTACCCTCGATTCTAAGGGGGACGTGGTAAGAGCCACTAATGAAAACACAAAGAAGGTGCTTTGAAAAGGGAAACACGGTGCTACCAGTCAATCAATCACACCCACTGCTGGGCCTATCACCTGAGAAAATGAGAATCAAAAAGTCACAGGCTGGCAATCCTGCACTCCAACAATATTTACCATAGCCAACACTTGGAAGCAATGAAAATGTCCATCAACCGAGGAATGCACAAAGAAGAAGTGGTCCACGTACACAGTGGAAAATTACTCCAATAAAAAATAAAAATTAAATTTAAAAATCCAACAAAAGTAAGGAGACATCAGCTTGTGTGGGTTTGTCCGGGCACACTCCACTCTAATTTATAACTGAGAAACACCACAGGCCGCCAGGGCTTTTCCCTAGTTCCCAGGGTGGGGAACATAGAAAGGCTGCCGCCCTCTGGCAGTTACCTGCAAAAGCAGTTTTAAAGCCTGTGCTAATGGTCATTTCATAGGAACAAGTACTGCAGAACTGTAAATGAAACCTGCCCTCAAAATGTCTTCAGGGAGGTAACGGCCAAAACATTTCAAAAGGTGACACGTACGTTTAGAGAACACTTTGAAGAACTAAGGGGTAATCACTGCTTGAAAAATAAAAAGGACATGCCTTAAAGCTCAATTTCAACGGATTATGAGGCACATGCGAATTCAACCACAAAGAGGTATCAGCTCACACTTGTCAGAATAACCATGAGCAAGAAAACTACAAACAATAAATGCTGAAGGTGTTGTGGAGAAATGCATACCCTCAACTTCAAGGGGGACGTAAGTTGGAAAGGGCCACGAATGAGAACAGAATGGAGGTGCCTTAAAAAGGTCAACATTGTGCTACCATATGATCCAGCAGGCCCACTCCTCCACCTATAATCTAAGAAGAGAGAATTGGAAAGACACAGGCAGGCAAATCTGCATTGCCCAGTATTACAATAGCCAAGATATGGAAGTAACCAAAAAGACCACCAACAGATGGGTGGGCAAAGAAGAACTCCTCCATGTACAGATGGAATATTCGCTAGTGAAAAAAATGAAACAATGCCATTTGCAGCACCATAGATGAGTCTAGACGTAATCACGCCACGTGTACTAAGTGAGAAAGCAAAAGGCACATATCCTATCATATCACTTTCAGGAGTTACTTAAAAATTGATACCAATGAAGATATTTCCACAGAGAAAGGCAATCACAGAGTCATTAAAAAACTTATGGTTCACCAAATAGAAAGGGATGAGGATTGGATACATTGCCATATTGGGGTTAACAGAGATATACAAACCATGTGAAATATATAACCCCCAAAGACGTACGGAAGACCAGGAGAAGACTACTCAACATTGTGTCATAACCTACATTGGCAAAGGATGCGAGGAAGAATAGATACATGTATATGTGTGAAAGAACCACATCTTGCACACCTAGAACAAACAAACCATTGTAATCAAATTTGCTGGGATAAAAAATAAAAAGTAAGTTACAAATACGAACAAGAAGTAATGAGACATAAAGTTAAAGGGCTTTTTCCTGGCACATTCCATTCTAATATACAACCTAGAACACCACTTCCATTAAGGCTCTGTTTCCCTAGGAACCAAATTTGGTAAAGGAGAAATGCTGCCACCTAGTGGCCGTTTCCTGCAAGAGCAGCTTTAAAGTCACAGCTAATGGTCACTTAACATTCACAAGGACTCAGGGCTGTAAAGGACACTTGCCCTAAATATTTGTGCTGAAGTAGGGAATGGACAAAAAATTCAAAACAGGCAAATGTTTCAAGAAGAGATTAGGAAGAGTTAAGTTTTACTCACACTCTTTGTAAAAAAAAGGAAAATGGATAAAAGCTCAACCTCAGGGAGTGTTAGACGCATGCAATCTAATCTACAAAAAGTTTCAACTTACACCAGTCGGCTGACCATCAGCAAAAAGTCTACAAACAATAAATGCTGAAGGGGTTTTAGAGAACTGTGTACCCTCTGCCTGCTGGTGAGACGTAAAGGGGTAACAGCCAATAATGAGAACAGAAAGGAGCTGCGTTTAAAAGTAAAAATGGAGGTACTATTCAATCCAGCAGGCGCACCATTGGACCTCTCACCTGAGAAGACAATCGAGAAGACACAGGCCGCAAAAGCTGCAGTGCAGCCTTATTCACAATAGCCAAGACAGTGAAGCAATCAAAATGTCCAACAACAGGTAAATGGATAAAGAAGAAGTGGTCCGTGTACACAATGGAATATTAGCCATGGAAGACAATGAACCATTGCTCTTTGAGGCACCACAAATGAGTCTGGAGATAATCACGAAAGATGAGGTAAGTTGGAAAGCAAAAGACCTGTGTCCTATGATAGCACTTATAGGCGTTATCTAATAACTGACACAAATGAACATATTTCCACAGAGAAAGACACTCACAGATTTAGAAAACAAACTATGCTCATCTAAAACGACAGGTGGGGGGAATGGATAAATTAAGAGTAGTGTTACTATACGTATACAAACACATATGATATACATATCTCAAAAAGACCAACCATATAGCAAGGGACGTCTGCGGAACCCTCTGTAACATTTTACATGGGAAGAGGATCTGTACTTGAATAGACATGTATAATGTACAAATGAACCAGATTGTGTACACCTAGGACAAACAATATTCTAAGCTTTACCCCAATTAAAACACTTTTAAAAACCAAGAAGAAATAATGACACATAAACTTATGGGGGTCTCTCCACGCACATTCCAATGTAATTTACAACCTAGGAACACGAGTTCCAGAAAGGCTCTGCTGCCCTACTCCCCAGATTTGGGAATGGAGAAATGCTGCCTCCTTGAGGCCACTTCCCACAACAGCAGCTTTAAACCCATTGCTAAAGGTCACTAAATATTCACCAAACTTGCAGTTCGGGAAATGACACCTGCTCTCTAAAAAAACGCTGGGGTGGAAAATCGACCAAATAACTCAAAAGAGGGCAACCTTCCAAGAAGACAATTTCAAGAGTTATATCGTACTGCCAATTGTTTCCTTTTTTTAACGGAAAAGAAAACGGCAGAGAAAAATGATGAGTTTTACGAATTTTCAAAGACATGCAAACCCAAATTACAAAAACCTATCAGCTCACAGCAGCCAGAAGGGCCATTAGCATCAATGCTGTAAACAATAAATGCTGAAGCGATTGTGGAGAGATGCGTACCCTCGATTCTAAGGGGGACGTGGTAAGAGCCACTAATGAAAACACAAAGAAGGTGCTTTGAAAAGGGAAACACGGTGCTACCAGTCAATCAATCACACCCACTGCTGGGCCTATCACCTGAGAAAATGAGAATCAAAAAGTCACAGGCTGGCAATCCTGCACTCCAACAATATTTGCCATAGCCAACACTTGGAAGCAATGAAAATGTCCATCAACCGAGGAATGCACAAAGAAGAAGTGGTCCACGTACACAGTGGAAAATTACTCCAATAAAAAATAAAAATTAAATTTAAAAATCCAACAAAAGTAAGGAGACATCAGCTTGTGTGGGTTTGTCCGGGCACACTCCACTCTAATTTATAACCGAGAAACACCACAGGCCGCCAGGGCTTTTCCCTAGTTCCCAGGGTGGGGAACATAGAAAGGCTGCCGCCCTCTGGCAGTTACCTGCAAAAGCAGTTTTAAAGCCTGTGCTAATGGTCATTTCATAGGAACAAGTACTGCAGAACTGTAAATGAAACCTGCCCTCAAAATGTCTTCAGGGAGGTAACGGCCAAAACATTTCAAAAGGTGACACGTACGTTTAGAGAACACTTTGAAGAACTAAGGGGTAATCACTGCTTGAAAAATAAAAAGGACATGCCTTAAAGCTCAATTTCAACGGATTATGAGGCACATGCGAATTCAACCACAAAGAGGTATCAGCTCACACTTGTCAGAATAACCATGAGCAAGAAAACTACAAACAATAAATGCTGAAGGTGTTGTGGAGAAATGCATACCCTCAACTTCAAGGGGGACGTAAGTTGGAAAGGGCCACGAATGAGAACAGAATGGAGGTGCCTTAAAAAGGTCAACATTGTGCTACCATATGATCCAGCAGGCCCACTCCTCCACCTATAATCTAAGAAGAGAGAATTGGAAAGACACAGGCAGGCAAATCTGCATTGCCCAGTATTACAATAGCCAAGATATGGAAGTAACCAAAAAGACCACCAACAGATGGGTGGGCAAAGAAGAACTCCTCCATGTACAGATGGAATATTCGCTAGTGAAAAAAATGAAACAATGCCATTTGCAGCACCATAGATGAGTCTAGACGTAATCACGCCACGTGTACTAAGTGAGAAAGCAAAAGGCACATATCCTATCATATCACTTTCAGGAGTTACTTAAAAATTGATACCAATGAAGATATTTCCACAGAGAAAGGCAATCACAGAGTCATTAAAAAACTTATGGTTCACCAAATAGAAAGGGATGAGGATTGGATACATTGCCATATTGGGGTTAACAGAGATATACAAACCATGTGAAATATATAACCCCCAAAGACGTACGGAAGACCAGGAGAAGACTACTCAACATTGTGTCATAACCTACATTGGCAAAGGATGCGAGGAAGAATAGATACATGTATATGTGTGAAAGAACCACATCTTGCACACCTAGAACAAACAAACCATTGTAATCAAATTTGCTGGGATAAAAAATAAAAAGTAAGTTACAAATACGAACAAGAAGTAATGAGACATAAAGTTAAAGGGCTTTTTCCTGGCACATTCCATTCTAATATACAACCTAGAACACCACTTCCATTAAGGCTCTGTTTCCCTAGGAACCAAATTTGGTAAAGGAGAAATGCTGCCACCTAGTGGCCGTTTCCTGCAAGAGCAGCTTTAAAGTCACAGCTAATGGTCACTTAACATTCACAAGGACTCAGGGTTGTAAAGGACACTTGCCCTAAATATTTGTGCTGAAGTAGGGAATGGACAAAAAATTCAAAACAGGCAAATGTTTCAAGAAGAGATTAGGAAGAGTTAAGTTTTACTCACACTCTTTGTAAAAAAAAGGAAAATGGATAAAAGCTCAACCTCAGGGAGTGTTAGACGCATGCAATCTAATCTACAAAAAGTTTCAACTTACACCAGTCGGCTGACCATCAGCAAAAAGTCTACAAACAATAAATGCTGAAGGGGTTTTAGAGAACTGTGTACCCTCTGCCTGCTGGTGAGACGTAAAGGGGTAACAGCCAATAATGAGAACAGAAAGGAGCTGCGTTTAAAAGTAAAAATGGAGGTACTATTCAATCCAGCAGGCGCACCATTGGACCTCTCACCTGAGAAGACAATCGAGAAGACACAGGCCGCAAAAGCTGCAGTGCAGCCTTATTCACAATAGCCAAGACAGTGAAGCAATCAAAATGTCCAACAACAGGTAAATGGATAAAGAAGAAGTGGTCCGTGTACACAATGGAATATTAGCCATGGAAGACAATGAACCATTGCTCTTTGAGGCACCACAAATGAGTCTGGAGATAATCACGAAAGATGAGGTAAGTTGGAAAGCAAAAGACCTGTGTCCTATGATAGCACTTATAGGCGTTATCTAATAACTGACACAAATGAACATATTTCCACAGAGAAAGACACTCACAGATTTAGAAAACAAACTATGCTCATCTAAAACGACAGGTGGGGGGAATGGATAAATTAAGAGTAGTGTTACTATACGTATACAAACACATATGATATACATATCTCAAAAAGACCAACCATATAGCAAGGGACGTCTGCGGAACCCTCTGTAACATTTTACATGGGAAGAGGATCTGTACTTGAATAGACATGTATAATGTACAAATGAACCAGATTGTGTACACCTAGGACAAACAATATTCTAAGCTTTACCCCAATTAAAACACTTTTAAAAACCAAGAAGAAATAATGACACATAAACTTATGGGGGTCTCTCCACGCACATTCCAATGTAATTTACAACCTAGGAACACGAGTTCCAGAAAGGCTCTGCTGCCCTACTCCCCAGATTTGGGAATGGAGAAATGCTGCCTCCTTGAGGCCACTTCCCACAACAGCAGCTTTAAACCCATTGCTAAAGGTCACTAAATATTCACCAAACTTGCAGTTCGGGAAATGACACCTGCTCTCTAAAAAAACGCTGGGGTGGAAAATCGACCAAATAACTCAAAAGAGGGCAACCTTCCAAGAAGACAATTTCAAGAGTTATATCGTACTGCCAATTGTTTCCTTTTTTTAACGGAAAAGAAAACGGCGGAGAAAAATGATGAGTTTTACGAATTTTCAAAGACATGCAAACCCAAATTACAAAAACCTATCAGCTCACAGCAGCCAGAAGGGCCATTAACATCAATGCTGTAAACAATAAATGCTGAAGCGATTGTGGAGAGATGCGTACCCTCGATTCTAAGGGGGACGTGGTAAGAGCCACTAATGAAAACACAAAGAAGGTGCTTTGAAAAGGGAAACACGGTGCTACCAGTCAATCAATCACACCCACTGCTGGGCCTATCAGCTGAGAAAATGAGAATCAAAAAGTCACAGGCTGGCAATCCTGCACTCCAACAATATTTACCATAGCCAACACTTGGAAGCAATGAAAATGTCCATCAACCGAGGAATGCACAAAGAAGAAGTGGTCCACGTACACAGTGGAAAATTACTCCAATAAAAAATAAAAATTAAATTTAAAAATCCAACAAAAGTAAGGAGACATCAGCTTGTGTGGGTTTGTCCGGGCACACTCCACTCTAATTTATAACCGAGAAACACCACAGGCCGCCAGGGCTTTTCCCTAGTTCCCAGGGTGGGGAACATAGAAAGGCTGCCGCCCTCTGGCAGTTACCTGCAAAAGCAGTTTTAAAGCCTGTGCTAATGGTCATTTCATAGGAACAAGTACTGCAGAACTGTAAATGAAACCTGCCCTCAAAATGTCTTCAGGGAGGTAACGGCCAAAACATTTCAAAAGGTGACACGTACGTTTAGAGAACACTTTGAAGAACTAAGGGGTAATCACTGCTTGAAAAATAAAAAGGACATGCCTTAAAGCTCAATTTCAACGGATTATGAGGCACATGCGAATTCAACCACAAAGAGGTATCAGCTCACACTTGTCAGAATAACCATGAGCAAGAAAACTACAAACAATAAATGCTGAAGGTGTTGTGGAGAAATGCATACCCTCAACTTCAAGGGGGACGTAAGTTGGAAAGGGCCACGAATGAGAACAGAATGGAGGTGCCTTAAAAAGGTCAACATTGTGCTACCATATGATCCAGCAGGCCCACTCCTCCACCTATAATCTAAGAAGAGAGAATTGGAAAGACACAGGCAGGCAAATCTGCATTGCCCAGTATTACAATAGCCAAGATATGGAAGTAACCAAAAAGACCACCAACAGATGGGTGGGCAAAGAAGAACTCCTCCATGTACAGATGGAATATTCGCTAGTGAAAAAAATGAAACAATGCCATTTGCAGCACCATAGATGAGTCTAGACGTAATCACGCCACGTGTACTAAGTGAGAAAGCAAAAGGCACATATCCTATCATATCACTTTCAGGAGTTACTTAAAAATTGATACCAATGAAGATATTTCCACAGAGAAAGGCAATCACAGAGTCATTAAAAAACTTATGGTTCACCAAATAGAAAGGGATGAGGATTGGATACATTGCCATATTGGGGTTAACAGAGATATACAAACCATGTGAAATATATAACCCCCAAAGACGTACGGAAGACCAGGAGAAGACTACTCAACATTGTGTCATAACCTACATTGGCAAAGGATGCGAGGAAGAATAGATACATGTATATGTGTGAAAGAACCACATCTTGCACACCTAGAACAAACAAACCATTGTAATCAAATTTGCTGGGATAAAAAATAAAAAGTAAGTTACAAATACGAACAAGAAGTAATGAGACATAAAGTTAAAGGGCTTTTTCCTGGCACATTCCATTCTAATATACAACCTAGAACACCACTTCCATTAAGGCTCTGTTTCCCTAGGAACCAAATTTGGTAAAGGAGAAATGCTGCCACCTAGTGGCCGTTTCCTGCAAGAGCAGCTTTAAAGTCACAGCTAATGGTCACTTAACATTCACAAGGACTCAGGGCTGTAAAGGACACTTGCCCTAAATATTTGTGCTGAAGTAGGGAATGGACAAAATATTCAAAACAGGCAAATGTTTCAAGAAGAGATTAGGAAGAGTTAAGTTTTACTCACACTCTTTGTAAAAAAAAGGAAAATGGATAAAAGCTCAACCTCAGGGAGTGTTAGACGCATGCAATCTAATCTACAAAAAGTTTCAACTTACACCAGTCGGCTGACCATCAGCAAAAAGTCTACAAACAATAAATGCTGAAGGGGTTTTAGAGAACTGTGTACCCTCTGCCTGCTGGTGAGACGTAAAGGGGTAACAGCCAATAATGAGAACAGAAAGGAGCTGCGTTTAAAAGTAAAAATGGAGGTACTATTCAATCCAGCAGGCGCACCATTGGACCTCTCACCTGAGAAGACAATCGAGAAGACACAGGCCGCAAAAGCTGCAGTGCAGCCTTATTCACAATAGCCAAGACAGTGAAGCAATCAAAATGTCCAACAACAGGTAAATGGATAAAGAAGAAGTGGTCCGTGTACACAATGGAATATTAGCCATGGAAGACAATGAACCATTGCTCTTTGAGGCACCACAAATGAGTCTGGAGATAATCACGAAAGATGAGGTACGTTGGAAAGGAAAAGACCTGTGTCCTATGATAGCACTTATAGGCGTTATCTAATAACTGACACAAATGAACATATTTCCACAGAGAAAGACACTCACAGATTTAGAAAACAAACTATGCTCATCTAAAACGACAGGTGGGGGGAATGGATAAATTAAGAGTAGTGTTACTATACGTATACAAACACATATGATATACATATCTCAAAAAGACCAACCATATAGCAAGGGACGTCTGCGGAACCCTCTGTAACATTTTACATGGGAAGAGGATCTGTACTTGAATAGACATGTATAATGTACAAATGAACCAGATTGTGTACACCTAGGACAAACAATATTCTAAGCTTTACCCCAATTAAAACACTTTTAAAAACCAAGAAGAAATAATGACACATAAACTTATGGGGGTCTCTCCACGCACATTCCAATGTAATTTACAACCTAGGAACACGAGTTCCAGAAAGGCTCTGCTGCCCTACTCCCCAGATTTGGGAATGGAGAAATGCTGCCTCCTTGAGGCCACTTCCCACAACAGCAGCTTTAAACCCATTGCTAAAGGTCACTAAATATTCACCAAACTTGCAGTTCGGGAAATGACACCTGCTCTCTAAAAAAACGCTGGGGTGGAAAATCGACCAAATAACTCAAAAGAGGGCAACCTTCCAAGAAGACAATTTCAAGAGTTATATCGTACTGCCAATTGTTTCCTTTTTTTAACGGAAAAGAAAACGGCGGAGAAAAATGATGAGTTTTACGAATTTTCAAAGACATGCAAACCCAAATTACAAAAACCTATCAGCTCACAGCAGCCAGAAGGGCCATTAACATCAATGCTGTAAACAATAAATGCTGAAGCGATTGTGGAGAGATGCGTACCCTCGATTCTAAGGGGGACGTGGTAAGAGCCACTAATGAAAACACAAAGAAGGTGCTTTGAAAAGGGAAACACGGTGCTACCAGTCAATCAATCACACCCACTGCTGGGCCTATCAGCTGAGAAAATGAGAATCAAAAAGTCACAGGCTGGCAATCGTGCACTCCAACAATATTTACCATAGCCAACACTTGGAAGCAATGAAAATGTCCATCAACCGAGGAATGCACAAAGAAGAAGTGGTCCACGTACACAGTGGAAAATTACTCCAATAAAAAATAAAAATTAAATTTAAAAATCCAACAAAAGTAAGGAGACATCAGCTTGTGTGGGTTTGTCCGGGCACACTCCACTCTAATTTATAACCGAGAAACACCACAGGCCGCCAGGGCTTTTCCCTAGTTCCCAGGGTGGGGAACATAGAAAGGCTGCCGCCCTCTGGCAGTTACCTGCAAAAGCAGTTTTAAAGCCTGTGCTAATGGTCATTTCATAGGAACAAGTACTGCAGAACTGTAAATGAAACCTGCCCTCAAAATGTCTTCAGGGAGGTAACGGCCAAAACATTTCAAAAGGTGACACGTACGTTTAGAGAACACTTTGAAGAACTAAGGGGTAATCACTGCTTGAAAAATAAAAAGGACATGCCTTAAAGCTCAATTTCAACGGATTATGAGGCACATGCGAATTCAACCACAAAGAGGTATCAGCTCACACTTGTCAGAATAACCATGAGCAAGAAAACTACAAACAATAAATGCTGAAGGTGTTGTGGAGAAATGCATACCCTCAACTTCAAGGGGGACGTAAGTTGGAAAGGGCCACGAATGAGAACAGAATGGAGGTGCCTTAAAAAGGTCAACATTGAGCTACCATATGATCCAGCAGGCCCACTCCTCCACCTATAATCTAAGAAGAGAGAATTGGAAAGACACAGGCAGGCAAATCTGCATTGCCCAGTATTACAATAGCCAAGATATGGAAGTAACCAAAAAGACCACCAACAGATGGGTGGGCAAAGAAGAACTCCTCCATGTACAGATGGAATATTCGCTAGTGAAAAAAATGAAACAATGCCATTTGCAGCACCATAGATGAGTCTAGACGTAATCACGCCACGTGTACTAAGTGAGAAAGCAAAAGGCACATATCCTATCATATCACTTTCAGGAGTTACTTAAAAATTGATACCAATGAAGATATTTCCACAGAGAAAGGCAATCACAGAGTCATTAAAAAACTTATGGTTCACCAAATAGAAAGGGATGAGGATTGGATACATTGCCATATTGGGGTTAACAGAGATATACAAACCATGTGAAATATATAACCACCAAAGACGTACGGAAGACCAGGAGAAGACTACTCAACATTGTGTCATAACCTACATTGGCAAAGGATGCGAGGAAGAATAGATACATGTATATGTGTGAAAGAACCACATCTTGCACACCTAGAACAAACAAACCATTGTAATCAAATTTGCTGGGATAAAAAATAAAAAGTAAGTTACAAATACGAACAAGAAGTAATGAGACATAAAGTTAAAGGGCTTTTTCCTGGCACATTCCATTCTAATATACAACCTAGAACACCACTTCCATTAAGGCTGTTTCCCTAGGAACCAAATTTGGTAAAGGAGAAATGCTGCCACCTAGTGGCCGTTTCCTGCAAGAGCAGCTTTAAAGTCACAGCTAATGGTCACTTAACATTCACAAGGACTCAGGGCTGTAAAGGACACTTGCCCTAAATATTTGTGCTGAAGTAGGGAATGGACAAAATATTCAAAACAGGCAAATGTTTCAAGAAGAGATTAGGAAGAGTTAAGTTTTACTCACACTCTTTGTAAAAAAAAGGAAAATGGATAAAAGCTCAACCTCAGGGAGTGTTAGACGCATGCAATCTAATCTACAAAAAGTTTCAACTTACACCAGTCGGCTGACCATCAGCAAAAAGTCTACAAACAATAAATGCTGAAGGGGTTTTAGAGAACTGTGTACCCTCTGCCTGCTGGTGAGACGTAAAGGGGTAACAGCCAATAATGAGAACAGAAAGGAGCTGCGTTTAAAAGTAAAAATGGAGGTACTATTCAATCCAGCAGGCGCACCATTGGACCTCTCACCTGAGAAGACAATCGAGAAGACACAGGCCGCAAAAGCTGCAGTGCAGCCTTATTCACAATAGCCAAGACAGTGAAGCAATCAAAATGTCCAACAACAGGTAAATGGATAAAGAAGAAGTGGTCCGTGTACACAATGGAATATTAGCCATGGAAGACAATGAACCATTGCTCTTTGAGGCACCACAAATGAGTCTGGAGATAATCACGAAAGATGAGGTACGTTGGAAAGCAAAAGACCTGTGTCCTATGATAGCACTTATAGGCGTTATCTAATAACTGACACAAATGAACATATTTCCACAGAGAAAGACACTCACAGATTTAGAAAACAAACTATGCTCATCTAAAACGACAGGTGGGGGGAATGGATAAATTAAGATTAGTGTTACTATACGTATACAAACACATATGATATACATATCTCAAGAAGACCAACCATATAGCAAGGGACGTCTGCGGAACCCTCTGTAACATGTTACATGGGAAGAGGATCTGTACTTGAATAGACATGTATAATGTACAAATGAACCAGATTGTGTACACCTAGGACAAACAATATTCTAAGCTTTACCCCAATTAAAACACTTTTAAAAACCAAGAAGAAATAATGACACATAAACTTATGGGGGTCTCTCCACGCACATTCCAATGTAATTTACAACCTAGGAACACGACTTCCAGAAAGGCTCTGCTGCCCTACTCCCCAGATTTGGGAATGGAGAAATGCTGCCTCCTTGAGGCCACTTCCCACAACAGCAGCTTTAAACCCATTGCTAAAGGTCACTAAATATTCACCAAACTTGCAGTTCGGGAAATGACACCTGCTCTCTAAAAAAACGCTGGGGTGGAAAATCGACCAAATAACTCAAAAGAGGGCAACCTTCCAAGAAGACAATTTCAAGAGTTATATCGTACTGCCAATTGTTTCCTTTTTTTAACGGAAAAGAAAACGGCGGAGAAAAATGATGAGTTTTACGAATTTTCAAAGACATGCAAACCCAAATTACAAAAACCTATCAGCTCACAGCAGCCAGAAGGGCCATTAGCATCAATGCTGTAAACAATAAATGCTGAAGCGATTGTGGAGAAATGCGTACCCTCGATTCTAAGGGGGACGTGGTAAGAGCCACTAATGAAAACACAAAGAAGGTGCTTTGAAAAGGGAAACACGGTGCTACCAGTCAATCAATCACACCCACTGCTGGGCCTATCACCTGAGAAAATGAGAATCAAAAAGTCACAGGCTGGCAATCCTGCACTCCAACAATATTTACCATAGCCAACACTTGGAAGCAATGAAAATGTCCATCAACCGAGGAATGCACAAAGAAGAAGTGGTCCACGTACACAGTGGAAAATTACTCCAATAAAAAATAAAAATTAAATTTAAAAATCCAACAAAAGTAAGGAGACATCAGCTTGTGTGGGTTTGTCCGGGCACACTCCACTCTAATTTATAACCGAGAAACACCACAGGCCGCCAGGGCTTTTCCCTAGTTCCCAGGGTGGGGAACATAGAAAGGCTGCCGCCCTCTGGCAGTTACCTGCAAAAGCAGTTTTAAAGCCTGTGCTAATGGTCATTTCATAGGAACAAGTACTGCAGAACTGTAAATGAAACCTGCCCTCAAAATGTCTTCAGGGAGGTAACGGCCAAAACATTTCAAAAGGTGACACGTACGTTTAGAGAACACTTTGAAGAACTAAGGGGTAATCACTGCTTGAAAAATAAAAAGGACATGCCTTAAAGCTCAATTTCAACGGATTATGAGGCACATGCGAATTCAACCACAAAGAGGTATCAGCTCACACTTGTCAGAATAACCATGAGCAAGAAAACTACAAACAATAAATGCTGAAGGTGTTGTGGAGAAATGCATACCCTCAACTTCAAGGGGGACGGAAGTTGGAAAGGGCCACGAATGAGAACAGAATGGAGGTGCCTTAAAAAGGTCAACATTGAGCTACCATATGATCCAGCAGGCCCACTCCTCCACCTATAATCTAAGAAGAGAGAATTGGAAAGACACAGGCAGGCAAATCTGCATTGCCCAGTATTACAATAGCCAAGATATGGAAGTAACCAAAAAGACCACCAACAGATGGGTGGGCAAAGAAGAACTCCTCCATGTACAGATGGAATATTCGCTAGTGAAAAAAATGAAACAATGCCATTTGCAGCACCATAGATGAGTCTAGACGTAATCACGCCACGTGTACTAAGTGAGAAAGCAAAAGGCACATATCCTATCATATCACTTTCAGGAGTTACTTAAAAATTGATACCAATGAAGATATTTCCACAGAGAAAGGCAATCACAGAGTCATTAAAAAACTTATGGTTCACCAAATAGAAAGGGATGAGGATTGGATACATTGCCATATTGGGGTTAACAGAGATATACAAACCATGTGAAATATATAACCCCCAAAGACGTACGGAAGACCAGGAGAAGACTACTCAACATTGTGTCATAACCTACATTGGCAAAGGATGCGAGGAAGAATAGATACATGTATATGTGTGAAAGAACCACATCTTGCACACCTAGAACAAACAAACCATTGTAATCAAATTTGCTGGGATAAAAAATAAAAAGTAAGTTACAAATACGAACAAGAAGTAATGAGACATAAAGTTAAAGGGCTTTTTCCTGGCACATTCCATTCTAATATACAACCTAGAACACCACTTCCATTAAGGCTGTTTCCCTAGGAACCAAATTTGGTAAAGGAGAAATGCTGCCACCTAGTGGCCGTTTCCTGCAAGAGCAGCTTTAAAGTCACAGCTAATGGTCACTTAACATTCACAAGGACTCAGGGCTGTAAAGGACACTTGCCCTAAATATTTGTGCTGAAGTAGGGAATGGACAAAAAATTCAAAACAGGCAAATGTTTCAAGAAGAGATTAGGAAGAGTTAAGTTTTACTCACACTCTTTGTAAAAAAAAGGAAAATGGATAAAAGCTCAACCTCAGGGAGTGTTAGACGCATGCAATCTAATCTACAAAAAGTTTCAACTTACACCAGTCGGCTGACCATCAGCAAAAAGTCTACAAACAATAAATGCTGAAGGGGTTTTAGAGAACTGTGTACCCTCTGCCTGCTGGTGAGACGTAAAGGGGTAACAGCCAATAATGAGAACAGAAAGGAGCTGCGTTTAAAAGTAAAAATGGAGGTACTATTCAATCCAGCAGGCGCACCATTGGACCTCTCACCTGAGAAGACAATCGAGAAGACACAGGCCGCAAAAGCTGCAGTGCAGCCTTATTCACAATAGCCAAGACAGTGAAGCAATCAAAATGTCCAACAACAGGTAAATGGATAAAGAAGAAGTGGTCCGTGTACACAATGGAATATTAGCCATGGAAGACAATGAACCATTGCTCTTTGAGGCACCACAAATGAGTCTGGAGATAATCACGAAAGATGAGGTACGTTGGAAAGCAAAAGACCTGTGTCCTATGATAGCACTTATAGGCGTTATCTAATAACTGACACAAATGAACATATTTCCACAGAGAAAGACACTCACAGATTTAGAAAACAAACTATGCTCATCTAAAACGACAGGTGGGGGGAATGGATAAATTAAGATTAGTGTTACTATACGTATACAAACACATATGATATACATATCTCAAGAAGACCAACCATATAGCAAGGGACGTCTGCGGAACCCTCTGTAACATGTTACATGGGAAGAGGATCTGTACTTGAATAGACATGTATAATGTACAAATGAACCAGATTGTGTACACCTAGGACAAACAATATTCTAAGCTTTACCCCAATTAAAACACTTTTAAAAACCAAGAAGAAATAATGACACATAAACTTATGGGGGTCTCTCCACGCACATTCCAATGTAATTTACAACCTAGGAACACGACTTCCAGAAAGGCTCTGCTGCCCTACTCCCCAGATTTGGGAATGGAGAAATGCTGCCTCCTTGAGGCCACTTCCCACAACAGCAGCTTTAAACCCATTGCTAAAGGTCACTAAATATTCACCAAACTTGCAGTTCGGGAAATGACACCTGCTCTCTAAAAAAACGCTGGGGTGGAAAATCGACCAAATAACTCAAAAGAGGGCAACCTTCCAAGAAGACAATTTCAAGAGTTATATCGTACTGCCAATTGTTTCCTTTTTTTAACGGAAAAGAAAACGGCGGAGAAAAATGATGAGTTTTACGAATTTTCAAAGACATGCAAACCCAAATTACAAAAACCTATCAGCTCACAGCAGCCAGAAGGGCCATTAGCATCAATGCTGTAAACAATAAATGCTGAAGCGATTGTGGAGAAATGCGTACCCTCGATTCTAAGGGGGACGTGGTAAGAGCCACTAATGAAAACACAAAGAAGGTGCTTTGAAAAGGGAAACACGGTGCTACCAGTCAATCAATCACACCCACTGCTGGGCCTATCAGCTGAGAAAATGAGAATCAAAAAGTCACAGGCTGGCAATCCTGCACTCCAACAATATTTACCATAGCCAACACTTGGAAGCAATGAAAATGTCCATCAACCGAGGAATGCACAAAGAAGAAGTGGTCCACGTACACAGTGGAAAATTACTCCAATAAAAAATAAAAATTAAATTTAAAAATCCAACAAAAGTAAGGAGACATCAGCTTGTGTGGGTTTGTCCGGGCACACTCCACTCTAATTTATAACCGAGAAACACCACAGGCCGCCAGGGCTTTTCCCTAGTTCCCAGGGTGGGGAACATAGAAAGGCTGCCGCCCTCTGGCAGTTACCTGCAAAAGCAGTTTTAAAGCCTGTGCTAATGGTCATTTCATAGGAACAAGTACTGCAGAACTGTAAATGAAACCTGCCCTCAAAATGTCTTCAGGGAGGTAACGGCCAAAACATTTCAAAAGGTGACACGTACGTTTAGAGAACACTTTGAAGAACTAAGGGGTAATCACTGCTTGAAAAATAAAAAGGACATGCCTTAAAGCTCAATTTCAACGGATTATGAGGCACATGCGAATTCAACCACAAAGAGGTATCAGCTCACACTTGTCAGAATAACCATGAGCAAGAAAACTACAAACAATAAATGCTGAAGGTGTTGTGGAGAAATGCATACCCTCAACTTCAAGGGGGACGTAAGTTGGAAAGGGCCACGAATGAGAACAGAATGGAGGTGCCTTAAAAAGGTCAACATTGAGCTACCATATGATCCAGCAGGCCCACTCCTCCACCTATAATCTAAGAAGAGAGAATTGGAAAGACACAGGCAGGCAAATCTGCATTGCCCAGTATTACAATAGCCAAGATATGGAAGTAACCAAAAAGACCACCAACAGATGGGTGGGCAAAGAAGAACTCCTCCATGTACAGATGGAATATTCGCTAGTGAAAAAAATGAAACAATGCCATTTGCAGCACCATAGATGAGTCTAGACGTAATCACGCCACGTGTACTAAGTGAGAAAGCAAAAGGCACATATCCTATCATATCACTTTCAGGAGTTACTTAAAAATTGATACCAATGAAGATATTTCCACAGAGAAAGGCAATCACAGAGTCATTAAAAAACTTATGGTTCACCAAATAGAAAGGGATGAGGATTGGATACATTGCCATATTGGGGTTAACAGAGATATACAAACCATGTGAAATATATAACCCCCAAAGACGTACGGAAGACCAGGAGAAGACTACTCAACATTGTGTCATAACCTACATTGGCAAAGGATGCGAGGAAGAATAGATACATGTATATGTGTGAAAGAACCACATCTTGCACACCTAGAACAAACAAACCATTGTAATCAAATTTGCTGGGATAAAAAATAAAAAGTAAGTTACAAATACGAACAAGAAGTAATGAGACATAAAGTTAAAGGGCTTTTTCCTGGCACATTCCATTCTAATATACAACCTAGAACACCACTTCCATTAAGGCTGTTTCCCTAGGAACCAAATTTGGTAAAGGAGAAATGCTGCCACCTAGTGGCCGTTTCCTGCAAGAGCAGCTTTAAAGTCACAGCTAATGGTCACTTAACATTCACAAGGACTCAGGGCTGTAAAGGACACTTGCCCTAAATATTTGTGCTGAAGTAGGGAATGGACAAAATATTCAAAACAGGCAAATGTTTCAAGAAGAGATTAGGAAGAGTTAAGTTTTACTCATACTCTTTGTAAAAAAAAGGAAAATGGATAAAAGCTCAACCTCAGGGAGTGTTAGACGCATGCAATCTAATCTACAAAAAGTTTCAACTTACACCAGTCGGCTGACCATCAGCAAAAAGTCTACAAACAATAAATGCTGAAGGGGTTTTAGAGAACTGTGTACCCTCTGCCTGCTGGTGAGACGTAAAGGGGTAACAGCCAATAATGAGAACAGAAAGGAGCTGCGTTTAAAAGTAAAAATGGAGGTACTATTCAATCCAGCAGGCGCACCATTGGACCTCTCACCTGAGAAGACAATCGAGAAGACACAGGCCGCAAAAGCTGCAGTGCAGCCTTATTCACAATAGCCAAGACAGTGAAGCAATCAAAATGTCCAACAACAGGTAAATGGATAAAGAAGAAGTGGTCCGTGTACACAATGGAATATTAGCCATGGAAGACAATGAACCATTGCTCTTTGAGGCACCACAAATGAGTCTGGAGATAATCACGAAAGATGAGGTAAGTTGGAAAGCAAAAGACCTGTGTCCTATGATAGCACTTATAGGCGTTATCTAATAACTGACACAAATGAACATATTTCCACAGAGAAAGACACTCACAGATTTAGAAAACAAACTATGCTCATCTAAAACGACAGGTGGGGGGAATGGATAAATTAAGATTAGTGTTACTATACGTATACAAACACATATGATATACATATCTCAAGAAGACCAACCATATAGCAAGGGACGTCTGCGGAACCCTCTGTAACATTTTACATGGGAAGAGGATCTGTACTTGAATAGACATGTATAATGTACAAATGAACCAGATTGTGTACACCTAGGACAAACAATATTCTAAGCTTTACCCCAATTAAAACACTTTTAAAAACCAAGAAGAAATAATGACACATAAACTTATGGGGGTCTCTCCACGCACATTCCAATGTAATTTACAACCTAGGAACACGACTTCCAGAAAGGCTCTGCTGCCCTACTCCCCAGATTTGGGAATGGAGAAATGCTGCCTCCTTGAGGCCACTTCCCACAACAGCAGCTTTAAACCCATTGCTAAAGGTCACTAAATATTCACCAAACTTGCAGTTCGGGAAATGACACCTGCTCTCTAAAAAAACGCTGGGGTGGAAAATCGACCAAATAACTCAAAAGAGGGCAACCTTCCAAGAAGACAATTTCAAGAGTTATATCGTACTGCCAATTGTTTCCTTTTTTTAACGGAAAAGAAAACGGCGGAGAAAAATGATGAGTTTTACGAATTTTCAAAGACATGCAAACCCAAATTACAAAAACCTATCAGCTCACAGCAGCCAGAAGGGCCATTAGCATCAATGCTGTAAACAATAAATGCTGAAGCGATTGTGGAGAAATGCGTACCCTCGATTCTAAGGGGGACGTGGTAAGAGCCACTAATGAAAACACAAAGAAGGTGCTTTGAAAAGGGAAACACGGTGCTACCAGTCAATCAATCACACCCACTGCTGGGCCTATCAGCTGAGAAAATGAGAATCAAAAAGTCACAGGCTGGCAATCCTGCACTCCAACAATATTTACCATAGCCAACACTTGGAAGCAATGAAAATGTCCATCAACCGAGGAATGCACAAAGAAGAAGTGGTCCACGTACACAGTGGAAAATTACTCCAATAAAAAATAAAAATTAAATTTAAAAATCCAACAAAAGTAAGGAGACATCAGCTTGTGTGGGTTTGTCCGGGCACACTCCACTCTAATTTATAACCGAGAAACACCACAGGCCGCCAGGGCTTTTCCCTAGTTCCCAGGGTGGGGAACATAGAAAGGCTGCCGCCCTCTGGCAGTTACCTGCAAAAGCAGTTTTAAAGCCTGTGCTAATGGTCATTTCATAGGAACAAGTACTGCAGAACTGTAAATGAAACCTGCCCTCAAAATGTCTTCAGGGAGGTAACGGCCAAAACATTTCAAAAGGTGACACGTACGTTTAGAGAACACTTTGAAGAACTAAGGGGTAATCACTGCTTGAAAAATAAAAAGGACATGCCTTAAAGCTCAATTTCAACGGATTATGAGGCACATGCGAATTCAACCACAAAGAGGTATCAGCTCACACTTGTCAGAATAACCATGAGCAAGAAAACTACAAACAATAAATGCTGAAGGTGTTGTGGAGAAATGCATACCCTCAACTTCAAGGGGGACGTAAGTTGGAAAGGGCCACGAATGAGAACAGAATGGAGGTGCCTTAAAAAGGTCAACATTGAGCTACCATATGATCCAGCAGGCCCACTCCTCCACCTATAATCTAAGAAGAGAGAATTGGAAAGACACAGGCAGGCAAATCTGCATTGCCCAGTATTACAATAGCCAAGATATGGAAGTAACCAAAAAGACCACCAACAGATGGGTGGGCAAAGAAGAACTCCTCCATGTACAGATGGAATATTCGCTAGTGAAAAAAATGAAACAATGCCATTTGCAGCACCATAGATGAGTCTAGACGTAATCACGCCACGTGTACTAAGTGAGAAAGCAAAAGGCACATATCCTATCATATCACTTTCAGGAGTTACTTAAAAATTGATACCAATGAAGATATTTCCACAGAGAAAGGCAATCACAGAGTCATTAAAAAACTTATGGTTCACCAAATAGAAAGGGATGAGGATTGGATACATTGCCATATTGGGGTTAACAGAGATATACAAACCATGTGAAATATATAACCCCCAAAGACGTACGGAAGACCAGGAGAAGACTACTCAACATTGTGTCATAACCTACATTGGCAAAGGATGCGAGGAAGAATAGATACATGTATATGTGTGAAAGAACCACATCTTGCACACCTAGAACAAACAAACCATTGTAATCAAATTTGCTGGGATAAAAAATAAAAAGTAAGTTACAAATACGAACAAGAAGTAATGAGACATAAAGTTAAAGGGCTTTTTCCTGGCACATTCCATTCTAATATACAACCTAGAACACCACTTCCATTAAGGCTGTTTCCCTAGGAACCAAATTTGGTAAAGGAGAAATGCTGCCACCTAGTGGCCGTTTCCTGCAAGAGCAGCTTTAAAGTCACAGCTAATGGTCACTTAACATTCACAAGGACTCAGGGCTGTAAAGGACACTTGCCCTAAATATTTGTGCTGAAGTAGGGAATGGACAAAATATTCAAAACAGGCAAATGTTTCAAGAAGAGATTAGGAAGAGTTAAGTTTTACTCACACTCTTTGTAAAAAAAAGGAAAATGGATAAAAGCTCAACCTCAGGGAGTGTTAGACGCATGCAATCTAATCTACAAAAAGTTTCAACTTACACCAGTCGGCTGACCATCAGCAAAAAGTCTACAAACAATAAATGCTGAAGGGGTTTTAGAGAACTGTGTACCCTCTGCCTGCTGGTGAGACGTAAAGGGGTAACAGCCAATAATGAGAACAGAAAGGAGCTGCGTTTAAAAGTAAAAATGGAGGTACTATTCAATCCAGCAGGCGCACCATTGGACCTCTCACCTGAGAAGACAATCGAGAAGACACAGGCCGCAAAAGCTGCAGTGCAGCCTTATTCACAATAGCCAAGACAGTGAAGCAATCAAAATGTCCAACAACAGGTAAATGGATAAAGAAGAAGTGGTCCGTGTACACAATGGAATATTAGCCATGGAAGACAATGAACCATTGCTCTTTGAGGCACCACAAATGAGTCTGGAGATAATCACGAAAGATGAGGTAAGTTGGAAAGCAAAAGACCTGTGTCCTATGATAGCACTTATAGGCGTTATCTAATAACTGACACAAATGAACATATTTCCACAGAGAAAGACACTCACAGATTTAGAAAACAAACTATGCTCATCTAAAACGACAGGTGGGGGGAATGGATAAATTAAGATTAGTGTTACTATACGTATACAAACACATATGATATACATATCTCAAGAAGACCAACCATATAGCAAGGGACGTCTGCGGAACCCTCTGTAACATTTTACATGGGAAGAGGATCTGTACTTGAATAGACATGTATAATGTACAAATGAACCAGATTGTGTACACCTAGGACAAACAATATTCTAAGCTTTACCCCAATTAAAACACTTTTAAAAACCAAGAAGAAATAATGACACATAAACTTATGGGGGTCTCTCCACGCACATTCCAATGTAATTTACAACCTAGGAACACGACTTCCAGAAAGGCTCTGCTGCCCTACTCCCCAGATTTGGGAATGGAGAAATGCTGCCTCCTTGAGGCCACTTCCCACAACAGCAGCTTTAAACCCATTGCTAAAGGTCACTAAATATTCACCAAACTTGCAGTTCGGGAAATGACACCTGCTCTCTAAAAAAACGCTGGGGTGGAAAATCGACCAAATAACTCAAAAGAGGGCAACCTTCCAAGAAGACAATTTCAAGAGTTATATCGTACTGCCAATTGTTTCCTTTTTTTAACGGAAAAGAAAACGGCGGAGAAAAATGATGAGTTTTACGAATTTTCAAAGACATGCAAACCCAAATTACAAAAACCTATCAGCTCACAGCAGCCAGAAGGGCCATTAGCATCAATGCTGTAAACAATAAATGCTGAAGCGATTGTGGAGAAATGCGTACCCTCGATTCTAAGGGGGACGTGGTAAGAGCCACTAATGAAAACACAAAGAAGGTGCTTTGAAAAGGGAAACACGGTGCTACCAGTCAATCAATCACACCCACTGCTGGGCCTATCAGCTGAGAAAATGAGAATCAAAAAGTCACAGGCTGGCAATCCTGCACTCCAACAATATTTACCATAGCCAACACTTGGAAGCAATGAAAATGTCCATCAACCGAGGAATGCACAAAGAAGAAGTGGTCCACGTACACAGTGGAAAATTACTCCAATAAAAAATAAAAATTAAATTTAAAAATCCAACAAAAGTAAGGAGACATCAGCTTGTGTGGGTTTGTCCGGGCACACTCCACTCTAATTTATAACCGAGAAACACCACAGGCCGCCAGGGCTTTTCCCTAGTTCCCAGGGTGGGGAACATAGAAAGGCTGCTGCCCTCTGGCAGTTACCTGCAAAAGCAGTTTTAAAGCCTGTGCTAATGGTCATTTCATAGGAACAAGTACTGCAGAACTGTAAATGAAACCTGCCCTCAAAATGTCTTCAGGGAGGTAACGGCCAAAACATTTCAAAAGGTGACACGTACGTTTAGAGAACACTTTGAAGAACTAAGGGGTAATCACTGCTTGAAAAATAAAAAGGACATGCCTTAAAGCTCAATTTCAACGGATTATGAGGCACATGCGAATTCAACCACAAAGAGGTATCAGCTCACACTTGTCAGAATAACCATGAGCAAGAAAACTACAAACAATAAATGCTGAAGGTGTTGTGGAGAAATGCATACCCTCAACTTCAAGGGGGACGTAAGTTGGAAAGGGCCACGAATGAGAACAGAATGGAGGTGCCTTAAAAAGGTCAACATTGAGCTACCATATGATCCAGCAGGCCCACTCCTCCACCTATAATCTAAGAAGAGAGAATTGGAAAGACACAGGCAGGCAAATCTGCATTGCCCAGTATTACAATAGCCAAGATATGGAAGTAACCAAAAAGACCACCAACAGATGGGTGGGCAAAGAAGAACTCCTCCATGTACAGATGGAATATTCGCTAGTGAAAAAAATGAAACAATGCCATTTGCAGCACCATAGATGAGTCTAGACGTAATCACGCCACGTGTACTAAGTGAGAAAGCAAAAGGCACATATCCTATCATATCACTTTCAGGAGTTACTTAAAAATTGATACCAATGAAGATATTTCCACAGAGAAAGGCAATCACAGATTCATTAAAAAACTTATGGTTCACCAAATAGAAAGGGATGAGGATTGGATACATTGCCATATTGGGGTTAACAGAGATATACAAACCATGTGAAATATACAACCCCCAAAGACGTACGGAAGACCAGGAGAAGACTACTCAACATTGTGTCATAACCTACATTGGCAAAGGATGCGAGGAAGAATAGATACATGTATATGTGTGAAAGAACCACATCTTGCACACCTAGAACAAACAAACCATTGTAATCAAATTTGCTGGGATAAAAAATAAAAAGTAAGTTACAAATACGAACAAGAAGTAATGAGATATAAAGTTAAAGGGCTTTTTCCTGGCACATTCCATTCTAATATACAACCTAGAACACCACTTCCATTAAGGCTCTGTTTCCCTAGGAACCAAATTTGGTAAAGGAGAAATGCTGCCACCTAGTGGCCGTTTCCTGCAAGAGCAGCTTTAAAGTCACAGCTAATGGTCACTTAACATTCACAAGGACTCAGGGCTGTAAAGGACACTTGCCCTAAATATTTGTGCTGAAGTAGGGAATGGACAAAAAATTCAAAACAGGCAAATGTTTCAAGAAGAGATTAGGAAGAGTTAAGTTTTACTCACACTCTTTGTAAAAAAAAGGAAAATGGATAAAAGCTCAACCTCAGGGAGTGTTAGACGCATGCAATCTAATCTACAAAAAGTTTCAACTTACACCAGTCGGCTGACCATCAGCAAAAAGTCTACAAACAATAAATGCTGAAGGGGTTTTAGAGAACTGTGTACCCTCTGCCTGCTGGTGAGACGTAAAGGGGTAACAGCCAATAATGAGAACAGAAAGGAGCTGCGTTTAAAAGTAAAAATGGAGGTACTATTCAATCCAGCAGGCGCACCATTGGACCTCTCACCTGAGAAGACAATCGAGAAGACACAGGCCGCAAAAGCTGCAGTGCAGCCTTATTCACAATAGCCAAGACAGTGAAGCAATCAAAATGTCCAACAACAGGTAAATGGATAAAGAAGAAGTGGTCCGTGTACACAATGGAATATTAGCCATGGAAGACAATGAACCATTGCTCTTTGAGGCACCACAAATGAGTCTGGAGATAATCACGAAAGATGAGGTAAGTTGGAAAGCAAAAGACCTGTGTCCTATGATAGCACTTATAGGCGTTATCTAATAACTGACACAAATGAACATATTTCCACAGAGAAAGACACTCACAGATTTAGAAAACAAACTATGCTCATCTAAAACGACAGGTGGGGGGAATGGATAAATTAAGATTAGTGTTACTATACGTATACAAACACATATGATATACATATCTCAAGAAGACCAACCATATAGCAAGGGACGTCTGCGGAACCCTCTGTAACATTTTACATGGGAAGAGGATCTGTACTTGAATAGACATGTATAATGTACAAATGAACCAGATTGTGTACACCTAGGACAAACAATATTCTAAGCTTTACCCCAATTAAAACACTTTTAAAAACCAAGAAGAAATAATGACACATAAACTTATGGGGGTCTCTCCACGCACATTCCAATGTAATTTACAACCTAGGAACACGACTTCCAGAAAGGCTCTGCTGCCCTACTCCCCAGATTTGGGAATGGAGAAATGCTGCCTCCTTGAGGCCACTTCCCACAACAGCAGCTTTAAACCCATTGCTAAAGGTCACTAAATATTCACCAAACTTGCAGTTCGGGAAATGACACCTGCTCTCTAAAAAAACGCTGGGGTGGAAAATCGACCAAATAACTCAAAAGAGGGCAACCTTCCAAGAAGACAATTTCAAGAGTTATATCGTACTGCCAATTGTTTCCTTTTTTTAACGGAAAAGAAAACGGCGGAGAAAAATGATGAGTTTTACGAATTTTCAAAGACATGCAAACCCAAATTACAAAAACCTATCAGCTCACAGCAGCCAGAAGGGCCATTAGCATCAATGCTGTAAACAATAAATGCTGAAGCGATTGTGGAGAGATGCGTACCCTCGATTCTAAGGGGGACGTGGTAAGAGCCACTAATGAAAACACAAAGAAGGTGCTTTGAAAAGGGAAACACGGTGCTACCAGTCAATCAATCACACCCACTGCTGGGCCTATCAGCTGAGAAAATGAGAATCAAAAAGTCACAGGCTGGCAATCCTGCACTCCAACAATATTTACCATAGCCAACACTTGGAAGCAATGAAAATGTCCATCAACCGAGGAATGCACAAAGAAGAAGTGGTCCACGTACACAGTGGAAAATTACTCCAATAAAAAATAAAAATTAAATTTAAAAATCCAACAAAAGTAAGGAGACATCAGCTTGTGTGGGTTTGTCCGGGCACACTCCACTCTAATTTATAACCGAGAAACACCACAGGCCGCCAGGGCTTTTCCCTAGTTCCCAGGGTGGGGAACATAGAAAGGCTGCCGCCCTCTGGCAGTTACCTGCAAAAGCAGTTTTAAAGCCTGTGCTAATGGTCATTTCATAGGAACAAGTACTGCAGAACTGTAAATGAAACCTGCCCTCAAAATGTCTTCAGGGAGGTAACGGCCAAAACATTTCAAAAGGTGACACGTACGTTTAGAGAACACTTTGAAGAACTAAGGGGTAATCACTGCTTGAAAAATAAAAAGGACATGCCTTAAAGCTCAATTTCAACGGATTATGAGGCACATGCGAATTCAACCACAAAGAGGTATCAGCTCACACTTGTCAGAATAACCATGAGCAAGAAAACTACAAACAATAAATGCTGAAGGTGTTGTGGAGAAATGCATACCCTCAACTTCAAGGGGGACGTAAGTTGGAAAGGGCCACGAATGAGAACAGAATGGAGGTGCCTTAAAAAGGTCAACATTGAGCTACCATATGATCCAGCAGGCCCACTCCTCCACCTATAATCTAAGAAGAGAGAATTGGAAAGACACAGGCAGGCAAATCTGCATTGCCCAGTATTACAATAGCCAAGATATGGAAGTAACCAAAAAGACCACCAACAGATGGGTGGGCAAAGAAGAACTCCTCCATGTACAGATGGAATATTCGCTAGTGAAAAAAATGAAACAATGCCATTTGCAGCACCATAGATGAGTCTAGACGTAATCACGCCACGTGTACTAAGTGAGAAAGCAAAAGGCACATATCCTATCATATCACTTTCAGGAGTTACTTAAAAATTGATACCAATGAAGATATTTCCACAGAGAAAGGCAATCACAGAGTCATTAAAAAACTTATGGTTCACCAAATAGAAAGGGATGAGGATTGGATACATTGCCATATTGGGGTTAACAGAGATATACAAACCATGTGAAATATACAACCCCCAAAGACGTACGGAAGACCAGGAGAAGACTACTCAACATTGTGTCATAACCTACATTGGCAAAGGATGCGAGGAAGAATAGATACATGTATATGTGTGAAAGAACCACATCTTGCACACCTAGAACAAACAAACCATTGTAATCAAATTTGCTGGGATAAAAAATAAAAAGTAAGTTACAAATACGAACAAGAAGTAATGAGATATAAAGTTAAAGGGCTTTTTCCTGGCACATTCCATTCTAATATACAACCTAGAACACCACTTCCATTAAGGCTCTGTTTCCCTAGGAACCAAATTTGGTAAAGGAGAAATGCTGCCACCTAGTGGCCGTTTCCTGCAAGAGCAGCTTTAAAGTCACAGCTAATGGTCACTTAACATTCACAAGGACTCAGGGCTGTAAAGGACACTTGCCCTAAATATTTGTGCTGAAGTAGGGAATGGACAAAAAATTCAAAACAGGCAAATGTTTCAAGAAGAGATTAGGAAGAGTTAAGTTTTACTCACACTCTTTGTAAAAAAAAGGAAAATGGATAAAAGCTCAACCTCAGGGAGTGTTAGACGCATGCAATCTAATCTACAAAAAGTTTCAACTTACACCAGTCGGCTGACCATCAGCAAAAAGTCTACAAACAATAAATGCTGAAGGGGTTTTAGAGAACTGTGTACCCTCTGCCTGCTGGTGAGACGTAAAGGGGTAACAGCCAATAATGAGAACAGAAAGGAGCTGCGTTTAAAAGTAAAAATGGAGGTACTATTCAATCCAGCAGGCGCACCATTGGACCTCTCACCTGAGAAGACAATCGAGAAGACACAGGCCGCAAAAGCTGCAGTGCAGCCTTATTCACAATAGCCAAGACAGTGAAGCAATCAAAATGTCCAACAACAGGTAAATGGATAAAGAAGAAGTGGTCCGTGTACACAATGGAATATTAGCCATGGAAGACAATGAACCATTGCTCTTTGAGGCACCACAAATGAGTCTGGAGATAATCACGAAAGATGAGGTAAGTTGGAAAGCAAAAGACCTGTGTTCTATGATAGCACTTATAGGCGTTATCTAATAACTGACACAAATGAACATATTTCCACAGAGAAAGACACTCACAGATTTAGAAAACAAACTATGCTCATCTAAAACGACAGGTGGGGGGAATGGATAAATTAAGATTAGTGTTACTATACGTATACAAACACATATGATATACATATCTCAAGAAGACCAACCATATAGCAAGGGACGTCTGCGGAACCCTCTGTAACATTTTACATGGGAAGATGATCTGTACTTGAATAGACATGTATAATGTACAAATGAACCAGATTGTGTACACCTAGGACAAACAATATTCTAAGCTTTACCATAATTAAAACACTTTTAAAAACCAAGAAGAAATAATGACACATAAACTTATGGGGGTCTCTCCACGCACATTCCAATGTAATTTACAACCTAGGAACACGACTTCCAGAAAGGCTCTGCTGCCCTACTCCCCAGATTTGGGAATGGAGAAATGCTGCCTCCTTGAGGCCACTTCCCACAACAGCAGCTTTAAACCCATTGCTAAAGGTCACTAAATATTCACCAAACTTGCAGTTCGGGAAATGACACCTGCTCTCTAAAAAAACGCTGGGGTGGAAAATCGACCAAATAACTCAAAAGAGGGCAACCTTCCAAGAAGACAATTTCAAGAGTTATATCGTACTGCCAATTGTTTCCTTTTTTTAACGGAAAAGAAAACGGCGGAGAAAAATGATGAGTTTTACGAATTTTCAAAGACATGCAAACCCAAATTACAAAAACCTATCAGCTCACAGCAGCCAGAAGGGCCATTAGCATCAATGCTGTAAACAATAAATGCTGAAGCGATTGTGGAGAGATGCGTACCCTCGATTCTAAGGGGGACGTGGTAAGAGCCACTAATGAAAACACAAAGAAGGTGCTTTGAAAAGGGAAACACGGTGCTACCAGTCAATCAATCACACCCACTGCTGGGCCTATCACCTGAGAAAATGAGAATCAAAAAGTCACAGGCTGGCAATCCTGCACTCCAACAATATTTACCATAGCCAACACTTGGAAGCAATGAAAATGTCCATCAACCGAGGAATGCACAAAGAAGAAGTGGTCCACGTACACAGTGGAAAATTACTCCAATAAAAAATAAAAATTAAATTTAAAAATCCAACAAAAGTAAGGAGACATCAGCTTGTGTGGGTTTGTCCGGGCACACTCCACTCTAATTTATAACCGAGAAACACCACAGGCCGCCAGGGCTTTTCCCTAGTTCCCAGGGTGGGGAACATAGAAAGGCTGCCGCCCTCTGGCAGTTACCTGCAAAAGCAGTTTTAAAGCCTGTGCTAATGGTCATTTCATAGGAACAAGTACTGCAGAACTGTAAATGAAACCTGCCCTCAAAATGTCTTCAGGGAGGTAACGGCCAAAACATTTCAAAAGGTGACACGTACGTTTAGAGAACACTTTGAAGAACTAAGGGGTAATCACTGCTTGAAAAATAAAAAGGACATGCCTTAAAGCTCAATTTCAACGGATTATGAGGCACATGCGAATTCAACCACAAAGAGGTATCAGCTCACACTTGTCAGAATAACCATGAGCAAGAAAACTACAAACAATAAATGCTGAAGGTGTTGTGGAGAAATGCATACCCTCAACTTCAAGGGGGACGTAAGTTGGAAAGGGCCACGAATGAGAACAGAATGGAGGTGCCTTAAAAAGGTCAACATTGAGCTACCATATGATCCAGCAGGCCCACTCCTCCACCTATAATCTAAGAAGAGAGAATTGGAAAGACACAGGCAGGCAAATCTGCATTGCCCAGTATTACAATAGCCAAGATATGGAAGTAACCAAAAAGACCACCAACAGATGGGTGGGCAAAGAAGAACTCCTCCATGTACAGATGGAATTTTCGCTAGTGAAAAAAATGAAACAATGCCATTTGCAGCACCATAGATGAGTCTAGACGTAATCACGCCACGTGTACTAAGTGAGAAAGCAAAAGGCACATATCCTATCATATCACTTTCAGGAGTTACTTAAAAATTGATACCAATGAAGATATTTCCACAGAGAAAGGCAATCACAGAGTCATTAAAAAACTTATGGTTCACCAAATAGAAAGGGATGAGGATTGGATACATTGCCATACTGGGGTTAACAGAGATATACAAACCATGTGAAATATACAACCCCCAAAGACGTACGGAAGACCAGGAGAAGACTACTCAACATTGTGTCATAACCTACATTGGCAAAGGATGCGAGGAAGAATAGATACATGTATATGTGTGAAAGAACCACATCTTGCACACCTAGAACAAACAAACCATTGTAATCAAATTTGCTGGGATAAAAAATAAAAAGTAAGTTACAAATACGAACAAGAAGTAATGAGACATAAAGTTAAAGGGCTTTTTCCTGGCACATTCCATTCTAATATACAACCTAGAACACCACTTCCATTAAGGCTCTGTTTCCCTAGGAACCAAATTTGGTAAAGGAGAAATGCTGCCACCTAGTGGCCGTTTCCTGCAAGAGCAGCTTTAAAGTCACAGCTAATGGTCACTTAACATTCACAAGGACTCAGGGCTGTAAAGGACACTTGCCCTAAATATTTGTGCTGAAGTAGGGAATGGACAAAAAATTCAAAACAGGCAAATGTTTCAAGAAGAGATTAGGAAGAGTTAAGTTTTACTCACACTCTTTGTAAAAAAAAAGGAAAATGGATAAAAGCTCAACCTCAGGGAGTGTTAGACGCATGCAATCTAATCTACAAAAAGTTTCAACTTACACCAGTCGGCTGACCATCAGCAAAAAGTCTACAAACAATAAATGCTGAAGGGGTTTTAGAGAACTGTGTACCCTCTGCCTGCTGGTGAGACGTAAAGGGGTAACAGCCAATAATGAGAACAGAAAGGAGCTGCGTTTAAAAGTAAAAATGGAGGTACTATTCAATCCAGCAGGCGCACCATTGGACCTCTCACCTGAGAAGACAATCGAGAAGACACAGGCCGCAAAAGCTGCAGTGCAGCCTTATTCACAATAGCCAAGACAGTGAAGCAATCAAAATGTCCAACAACAGGTAAATGGATAAAGAAGAAGTGGTCCGTGTACACAATGGAATATTAGCCATGGAAGACAATGAACCATTGCTCTTTGAGGCACCACAAATGAGTCTGGAGATAATCACGAAAGATGAGGTAAGTTGGAAAGCAAAAGACCTGTGTTCTATGATAGCACTTATAGGCGTTATCTAATAACTGACACAAATGAACATATTTCCACAGAGAAAGACACTCACAGATTTAGAAAACAAACTATGCTCATCTAAAACGACAGGTGGGGGGAATGGATAAATTAAGATTAGTGTTACTATACGTATACAAACACATATGATATACATATCTCAAGAAGACCAACCATATAGCAAGGGACGTCTGCGGAACCCTCTGTAACATTTTACATGGGAAGAGGATCTGTACTTGAATAGACATGTATAATGTACAAATGAACCAGATTGTGTACACCTAGGACAAACAATATTCTAAGCTTTACCCCAATTAAAACACTTTTAAAAACCAAGAAGAAATAATGACACATAAACTTATGGGGGTCTCTCCACGCACATTCCAATGTAATTTACAACCTAGGAACACGACTTCCAGAAAGGCTCTGCTGCCCTACTCCCCAGATTTGGGAATGGAGAAATGCTGCCTCCTTGAGGCCACTTCCCACAACAGCAGCTTTAAACCCATTGCTAAAGGTCACTAAATATTCACCAAACTTGCAGTTCGGGAAATGACACCTGCTCTCTAAAAAAACGCTGGGGTGGAAAATCGACCAAATAACTCAAAAGAGGGCAACCTTCCAAGAAGACAATTTCAAGAGTTATATCGTACTGCCAATTGTTTCCTTTTTTTAACGGAAAAGAAAACGGCGGAGAAAAATGATGAGTTTTACGAATTTTCAAAGACATGCAAACCCAAATTACAAAAACCTATCAGCTCACAGCAGCCAGAAGGGCCATTAGCATCAATGCTGTAAACAATAAATGCTGAAGCGATTGTGGAGAAATGCGTACCCTCGATTCTAAGGGGGACGTGGTAAGAGCCACTAATGAAAACACAAAGAAGGTGCTTTGAAAAGGGAAACACGGTGCTACCAGTCAATCAATCACACCCACTGCTGGGCCTATCAGCTGAGAAAATGAGAATCAAAAAGTCACAGGCTGGCAATCCTGCACTCCAACAATATTTACCATAGCCAACACTTGGAAGCAATGAAAATGTCCATCAACCGAGGAATGCACAAAGAAGAAGTGGTCCACGTACACAGTGGAAAATTACTCCAATAAAAAATAAAAATTAAATTTAAAAATCCAACAAAAGTAAGGAGACATCAGCTTGTGTGGGTTTGTCCGGGCACACTCCACTCTAATTTATAACCGAGAAACACCACAGGCCGCCAGGGCTTTTCCCTAGTTCCCAGGGTGGGGAACATAGAAAGGCTGCCGCCCTCTGGCAGTTACCTGCAAAAGCAGTTTTAAAGCCTGTGCTAATGGTCATTTCATAGGAACAAGTACTGCAGAACTGTAAATGAAACCTGCCCTCAAAATGTCTTCAGGGAGGTAACGGCCAAAACATTTCAAAAGGTGACACGTACGTTTAGAGAACACTTTGAAGAACTAAGGGGTAATCACTGCTTGAAAAATAAAAAGGACATGCCTTAAAGCTCAATTTCAACGGATTATGAGGCACATGCGAATTCAACCACAAAGAGGTATCAGCTCACACTTGTCAGAATAACCATGAGCAAGAAAACTACAAACAATAAATGCTGAAGGTGTTGTGGAGAAATGCATACCCTCAACTTCAAGGGGGACGTAAGTTGGAAAGGGCCACGAATGAGAACAGAATGGAGGTGCCTTAAAAAGGTCAACATTGAGCTACCATATGATCCAGCAGGCCCACTCCTCCACCTATAATCTAAGAAGAGAGAATTGGAAAGACACAGGCAGGCAAATCTGCATTGCCCAGTATTACAATAGCCAAGATATGGAAGTAACCAAAAAGACCACCAACAGATGGGTGGGCAAAGAAGAACTCCTCCATGTACAGATGGAATTTTCGCTAGTGAAAAAAATGAAACAATGCCATTTGCAGCACCATAGATGAGTCTAGACGTAATCACGCCACGTGTACTAAGTGAGAAAGCAAAAGGCACATATCCTATCATATCACTTTCAGGAGTTACTTAAAAATTGATACCAATGAAGATATTTCCACAGAGAAAGGCAATCACAGAGTCATTAAAAAACTTATGGTTCACCAAATAGAAAGGGATGAGGATTGGATACATTGCCATATTGGGGTTAACAGAGATATACAAACCATGTGAAATATACAACCCCCAAAGACGTACGGAAGACCAGGAGAAGACTACTCAACATTGTGTCATAACCTACATTGGCAAAGGATGCGAGGAAGAATAGATACATGTATATGTGTGAAAGAACCACATCTTGCACACCTAGAACAAACAAACCATTGTAATCAAATTTGCTGGGATAAAAAATAAAAAGTAAGTTACAAATACGAACAAGAAGTAATGAGACATAAAGTTAAAGGGCTTTTTCCTGGCACATTCCATTCTAATATACAACCTAGAACACCACTTCCATTAAGGCTCTGTTTCCCTAGGAACCAAATTTGGTAAAGGAGAAATGCTGCCACCTAGTGGCCGTTTCCTGCAAGAGCAGCTTTAAAGTCACAGCTAATGGTCACTTAACATTCACAAGGACTCAGGGCTGTAAAGGACACTTGCCCTAAATATTTGTGCTGAAGTAGGGAATGGACAAAAAATTCAAAACAGGCAAATGTTTCAAGAAGAGATTAGGAAGAGTTAAGTTTTACTCACACTCTTTGTAAAAAAAAGGAAAATGGATAAAAGCTCAACCTCAGGGAGTGTTAGACGCATGCAATCTAATCTACAAAAAGTTTCAACTTACACCAGTCGGCTGACCATCAGCAAAAAGTCTACAAACAATAAATGCTGAAGGGGTTTTAGAGAACTGTGTACACTCTGCCTGCTGGTGAGACGTAAAGGGGTAACAGCCAATAATGAGAACAGAAAGGAGCTGCGTTTAAAAGTAAAAATGGAGGTACTATTCAATCCAGCAGGCGCACCATTGGACCTCTCACCTGAGAAGACAATCGAGAAGACACAGGCCGCAAAAGCTGCAGTGCAGCCTTATTCACAATAGCCAAGACAGTGAAGCAATCAAAATGTCCAACAACAGGTAAATGGATAAAGAAGAAGTGGTCCGTGTACACAATGGAATATTAGCCATGGAAGACAATGAACCATTGCTCTTTGAGGCACCACAAATGAGTCTGGAGATAATCACGAAAGATGAGGTAAGTTGGAAAGCAAAAGACCTGTGTTCTATGATAGCACTTATAGGCGTTATCTAATAACTGACACAAATGAACATATTTCCACAGAGAAAGACACTCACAGATTTAGAAAACAAACTATGCTCATCTAAAACGACAGGTGGGGGGAATGGATAAATTAAGATTAGTGTTACTATACGTATACAAACACATATGATATACATATCTCAAGAAGACCAACCATATAGCAAGGGACGTCTGCGGAACCCTCTGTAACATTTTACATGGGAAGAGGATCTGTACTTGAATAGACATGTATAATGTACAAATGAACCAGATTGTGTACACCTAGGACAAACAATATTCTAAGCTTTACCCCAATTAAAACACTTTTAAAAACCAAGAAGAAATAATGACACATAAACTTATGGGGGTCTCTCCACGCACATTCCAATGTAATTTACAACCTAGGAACACGACTTCCAGAAAGGCTCTGCTGCCCTACTCCCCAGATTTGGGAATGGAGAAATGCTGCCTCCTTGAGGCCACTTCCCACAACAGCAGCTTTAAACCCATTGCTAAAGGTCACTAAATATTCACCAAACTTGCAGTTCGGGAAATGACACCTGCTCTCTAAAAAAACGCTGGGGTGGAAAATCGACCAAATAACTCAAAAGAGGGCAACCTTCCAAGAAGACAATTTCAAGAGTTATATCGTACTGCCAATTGTTTCCTTTTTTTAACGGAAAAGAAAACGGCGGAGAAAAATGATGAGTTTTACGAATTTTCAAAGACATGCAAACCCAAATTACAAAAACCTATCAGCTCACAGCAGCCAGAAGGGCCATTAGCATCAATGCTGTAAACAATAAATGCTGAAGCGATTGTGGAGAAATGCGTACCCTCGATTCTAAGGGGGACGTGGTAAGAGCCACTAATGAAAACACAAAGAAGGTGCTTTGAAAAGGGAAACACGGTGCTACCAGTCAATCAATCACACCCACTGCTGGGCCTATCAGCTGAGAAAATGAGAATCAAAAAGTCACAGGCTGGCAATCCTGCACTCCAACAATATTTACCATAGCCAACACTTGGAAGCAATGAAAATGTCCATCAACCGAGGAATGCACAAAGAAGAAGTGGTCCACGTACACAGTGGAAAATTACTCCAATAAAAAATAAAAATTAAATTTAAAAATCCAACAAAAGTAAGGAGACATCAGCTTGTGTGGGTTTGTCCGGGCACACTCCACTCTAATTTATAACCGAGAAACACCACAGGCCGCCAGGGCTTTTCCCTAGTTCCCAGGGTGGGGAACATAGAAAGGCTGCCGCCCTCTGGCAGTTACCTGCAAAAGCAGTTTTAAAGCCTGTGCTAATGGTCATTTCATAGGAACAAGTACTGCAGAACTATAAATGAAACCTGCCCTCAAAATGTCTTCAGGGAGGTAACGGCCAAAACATTTCAAAAGGTGACACGTACGTTTAGAGAACACTTTGAAGAACTAAGGGGTAATCACTGCTTGAAAAATAAAAAGGACATGCCTTAAAGCTCAATTTCAACGGATTATGAGGCACATGCGAATTCAACCACAAAGAGGTATCAGCTCACACTTGTCAGAATAACCATGAGCAAGAAAACTACAAACAATAAATGCTGAAGGTGTTGTGGAGAAATGCATACCCTCAACTTCAAGGGGGACGTAAGTTGGAAAGGGCCACGAATGAGAACAGAATGGAGGTGCCTTAAAAAGGTCAACATTGAGCTACCATATGATCCAGCAGGCCCACTCCTCCACCTATAATCTAAGAAGAGAGAATTGGAAAGACACAGGCAGGCAAATCTGCATTGCCCAGTATTACAATAGCCAAGATATGGAAGTAACCAAAAAGACCACCAACAGATGGGTGGGCAAAGAAGAACTCCTCCATGTACAGATGGAATATTCGCTAGTGAAAAAAATGAAACAATGCCATTTGCAGCACCATAGATGAGTCTAGATGTAATCACGCCACGTGTACTAAGTGAGAAAGCAAAAGGCACATATCCTATCATATCACTTTCAGGAGTTACTTAAAAATTGATACCAATGAAGATATTTCCACAGAGAAAGGCAATCACAGAGTCATTAAAAAACTTATGGTTCACCAAATAGAAAGGGATGAGGATTGGATACATTGCCATATTGGGGTTAACAGAGATATACAAACCATGTGAAATATACAACCCCCAAAGACGTACGGAAGACCAGGAGAAGACTACTCAACATTGTGTCATAACCTACATTGGCAAAGGATGCGAGGAAGAATAGATACATGTATATGTGTGAAAGAACCACATCTTGCACACCTAGAACAAACAAACCATTGTAATCAAATTTGCTGGGATAAAAAATAAAAAGTAAGTTACAAATACGAACAAGAAGTAATGAGACATAAAGTTAAAGGGCTTTTTCCTGGCACATTCCATTCTAATATACAACCTAGAACACCACTTCCATTAAGGCTCTGTTTCCCTAGGAACCAAATTTGGTAAAGGAGAAATGCTGCCACCTAGTGGCCGTTTCCTGCAAGAGCAGCTTTAAAGTCACAGCTAATGGTCACTTAACATTCACAAGGACTCAGGGCTGTAAAGGACACTTGCCCTAAATATTTGTGCTGAAGTAGGGAATGGACAAAAAATTCAAAACAGGCAAATGTTTCAAGAAGAGATTAGGAAGAGTTAAGTTTTACTCACACTCTTTGTAAAAAAAAGGAAAATGGATAAAAGCTCAACCTCAGGGAGTGTTAGACGCATGCAATCTAATCTACAAAAAGTTTCAACTTACACCAGTCGGCTGACCATCAGCAAAAAGTCTACAAACAATAAATGCTGAAGGGGTTTTAGAGAACTGTGTACACTCTGCCTGCTGGTGAGACGTAAAGGGGTAACAGCCAATAATGAGAACAGAAAGGAGCTGCGTTTAAAAGTAAAAATGGAGGTACTATTCAATCCAGCAGGCGCACCATTGGACCTCTCACCTGAGAAGACAATCGAGAAGACACAGGCCGCAAAAGCTGCAGTGCAGCCTTATTCACAATAGCCAAGACAGTGAAGCAATCAAAATGTCCAACAACAGGTAAATGGATAAAGAAGAAGTGGTCCGTGTACACAATGGAATATTAGCCATGGAAGACAATGAACCATTGCTCTTTGAGGCACCACAAATGAGTCTGGAGATAATCACGAAAGATGAGGTAAGTTGGAAAGCAAAAGACCTGTGTTCTATGATAGCACTTATAGGCGTTATCTAATAACTGACACAAATGAACATATTTCCACAGAGAAAGACACTCACAGATTTAGAAAACAAACTATGCTCATCTAAAACGACAGGTGGGGGGAATGGATAAATTAAGATTAGTGTTACTATACGTATACAAACACATATGATATACATATCTCAAGAAGACCAACCATATAGCAAGGGACGTCTGCGGAACCCTCTGTAACATTTTACATGGGAAGAGGATCTGTACTTGAATAGACATGTATAATGTACAAATGAACCAGATTGTGTACACCTAGGACAAACAATATTCTAAGCTTTACCCCAATTAAAACACTTTTAAAAACCAAGAAGAAATAATGACACATAAACTTATGGGGGTCTCTCCACGCACATTCCAATGTAATTTACAACCTAGGAACACGACTTCCAGAAAGGCTCTGCTGCCCTACTCCCCAGATTTGGGAATGGAGAAATGCTGCCTCCTTGAGGCCACTTCCCACAACAGCAGCTTTAAACCCATTGCTAAAGGTCACTAAATATTCACCAAACTTGCAGTTCGGGAAATGACACCTGCTCTCTAAAAAAACGCTGGGGTGGAAAATCGACCAAATAACTCAAAAGAGGGCAACCTTCCAAGAAGACAATTTCAAGAGTTATATCGTACTGCCAATTGTTTCCTTTTTTTAACGGAAAAGAAAACGGCGGAGAAAAATGATGAGTTTTACGAATTTTCAAAGACATGCAAACCCAAATTACAAAAACCTATCAGCTCACAGCAGCCAGAAGGGCCATTAGCATCAATGCTGTAAACAATAAATGCTGAAGCGATTGTGGAGAAATGCGTACCCTCGATTCTAAGGGGGACGTGGTAAGAGCCACTAATGAAAACACAAAGAAGGTGCTTTGAAAAGGGAAACACGGTGCTACCAGTCAATCAATCACACCCACTGCTGGGCCTATCAGCTGAGAAAATGAGAATCAAAAAGTCACAGGCTGGCAATCCTGCACTCCAACAATATTTACCATAGCCAACACTTGGAAGCAATGAAAATGTCCATCAACCGAGGAATGCACAAAGAAGAAGTGGTCCACGTACACAGTGGAAAATTACTCCAATAAAAAATAAAAATTAAATTTAAAAATCCAACAAAAGTAAGGAGACATCAGCTTGTGTGGGTTTGTCCGGGCACACTCCACTCTAATTTATAACCGAGAAACACCACAGGCCGCCAGGGCTTTTCCGTAGTTCCCAGGGTGGGGAACATAGAAAGGCTGCCGCCCTCTGGCAGTTACCTGCAAAAGCAGTTTTAAAGCCTGTGCTAATGGTCATTTCATAGGAACAAGTACTGCAGAACTATAAATGAAACCTGCCCTCAAAATGTCTTCAGGGAGGTAACGGCCAAAACATTTCAAAAGGTGACACGTACGTTTAGAGAACACTTTGAAGAACTAAGGGGTAATCACTGCTTGAAAAATAAAAAGGACATGCCTTAAAGCTCAATTTCAACGGATTATGAGGCACATGCGAATTCAACCACAAAGAGGTATCAGCTCACACTTGTCAGAATAACCATGAGCAAGAAAACTACAAACAATAAATGCTGAAGGTGTTGTGGAGAAATGCATACCCTCAACTTCAAGGGGGACGTAAGTTGGAAAGGGCCACGAATGAGAACAGAATGGAGGTGCCTTAAAAAGGTCAACATTGAGCTACCATATGATCCAGCAGGCCCACTCCTCCACCTATAATCTAAGAAGAGAGAATTGGAAAGACACAGGCAGGCAAATCTGCATTGCCCAGTATTACAATAGCCAAGATATGGAAGTAACCAAAAAGACCACCAACAGATGGGTGGGCAAAGAAGAACTCCTCCATGTACAGATGGAATATTCGCTAGTGAAAAAAATGAAACAATGCCATTTGCAGCACCATAGATGAGTCTAGATGTAATCACGCCACGTGTACTAAGTGAGAAAGCAAAAGGCACATATCCTATCATATCACTTTCAGGAGTTACTTAAAAATTGATACCAATGAAGATATTTCCACAGAGAAAGGCAATCACAGAGTCATTAAAAAACTTATGGTTCACCAAATAGAAAGGGATGAGGATTGGATACATTGCCATATTGGGGTTAACAGAGATATACAAACCATGTGAAATATACAACCCCCAAAGACGTACGGAAGACCAGGAGAAGACTACTCAACATTGTGTCATAACCTACATTGGCAAAGGATGCGAGGAAGAATAGATACATGTATATGTGTGAAAGAACCACATCTTGCACACCTAGAACAAACAAACCATTGTAATCAAATTTGCTGGGATAAAAAATAAAAAGTAAGTTACAAATACGAACAAGAAGTAATGAGACATAAAGTTAAAGGGCTTTTTCCTGGCACATTCCATTCTAATATACAACCTAGAACACCACTTCCATTAAGGCTCTGTTTCCCTAGGAACCAAATTTGGTAAAGGAGAAATGCTGCCACCTAGTGGCCGTTTCCTGCAAGAGCAGCTTTAAAGTCACAGCTAATGGTCACTTAACATTCACAAGGACTCAGGGCTGTAAAGGACACTTGCCCTAAATATTTGTGCTGAAGTAGGGAATGGACAAAAAATTCAAAACAGGCAAATGTTTCAAGAAGAGATTAGGAAGAGTTAAGTTTTACTCACACTCTTTGTAAAAAAAAAGGAAAATGGATAAAAGCTCAACCTCAGGGAGTGTTAGACGCATGCAATCTAATCTACAAAAAGTTTCAACTTACACCAGTCGGCTGACCATCAGCAAAAAGTCTACAAACAATAAATGCTGAAGGGGTTTTAGAGAACTGTGTACCCTCTGCCTGCTGGTGAGACGTAAAGGGGTAACAGCCAATAATGAGAACAGAAAGGAGCTGCGTTTAAAAGTAAAAATGGAGGTACTATTCAATCCAGCAGGCGCACCATTGGACCTCTCACCTGAGAAGACAATCGAGAAGACACAGGCCGCAAAAGCTGCAGTGCAGCCTTATTCACAATAGCCAAGACAGTGAAGCAATCAAAATGTCCAACAACAGGTAAATGGATAAAGAAGAAGTGGTCCGTGTACACAATGGAATATTAGCCATGGAAGACAATGAACCATTGCTCTTTGAGGCACCACAAATGAGTCTGGAGATAATCACGAAAGATGAGGTAAGTTGGAAAGCAAAAGACCTGTGTTCTATGATAGCACTTATAGGCGTTATCTAATAACTGACACAAATGAACATATTTCCACAGAGAAAGACACTCACAGATTTAGAAAACAAACTATGCTCATCTAAAACGACAGGTGGGGGGAATGGATAAATTAAGATTAGTGTTACTATACGTATACAAACACATATGATATACATATCTCAAGAAGACCAACCATATAGCAAGGGAAGTCTGCGGAACCCTCTGTAACATTTTACATGGGAAGAGGATCTGTACTTGAATAGACATGTATAACGTACAAATGAACCAGATTGTGTACACCTAGGACAAACAATATTCTAAGCTTTACCCCAATTAAAACACTTTTAAAAACCAAGAAGAAATAATGACACATAAACTTATGGGGGTCTCTCCACGCACATTCCAATGTAATTTACAACCTAGGAACACGACTTCCAGAAAGGCTCTGCTGCCCTACTCCCCAGATTTGGGAATGGAGAAATGCTGCCTCCTTGAGGCCACTTCCCACAACAGCAGCTTTAAACCCATTGCTAAAGGTCACTAAATATTCACCAAACTTGCAGTTCGGGAAATGACACCTGCTCCCTAAAAAAAACGCTGGGGTGGAAAATCGACCAAATAACTCAAAAGAGGGCAACCTTCCAAGAAGACAATTTCAAGAGTTATATCGTACTGCCAATTGTTTCCTTTTTTTAACGGAAAAGAAAACGGCGGAGAAAAATGATGAGTTTTACGAATTTTCAAAGACATGCAAACCCAAATTACAAAAACCTATCAGCTCACAGCAGCCAGAAGGGCCATTAGCATGAATGCTGTAAACAATAAATGCTGAAGCGATTGTGGAGAAATGCGTACCCTCGATTCTAAGGGGGACGTGGTAAGAGCCACTAATGAAAACACAAAGAAGGTGCTTTGAAAAGGGAAACACGGTGCTACCAGTCAATCAATCACACCCACTGCTGGGCCTATCAGCTGAGAAAATGAGAATCAAAAAGTCACAGGCTGGCAATCCTGCACTCCAACAATATTTACCATAGCCAACACTTGGAAGCAATGAAAATGTCCATCAACCGAGGAATGCACAAAGAAGAAGTGGTCCACGTACACAGTGGAAAATTACTCCAATAAAAAATAAAAATTAAATTTAAAAATCCAACAAAAGTAAGGAGACATCAGCTTGTGTGGGTTTGTCCGGGCACACTCCACTCTAATTTATAACCGAGAAACACCACAGGCCGCCAGGGCTTTTCCCTAGTTCCCAGGGTGGGGAACATAGAAAGGCTGCCGCCCTCTGGCAGTTACCTGCAAAAGCAGTTTTAAAGCCTGTGCTAATGGTCATTTCATAGGAACAAGTACTGCAGAACTGTAAATGAAACCTGCCCTCAAAATGTCTTCAGGGAGGTAACGGCCAAAACATTTCAAAAGGTGACACGTACGTTTAGAGAACACTTTGAAGAACTAAGGGGTAATCACTGCTTGAAAAATAAAAAGGACATGCCTTAAAGCTCAATTTCAACGGATTATGAGGCACATGCGAATTCAACCACAAAGAGGTATCAGCTCACACTTGTCAGAATAACCATGAGCAAGAAAACTACAAACAATAAATGCTGAAGGTGTTGTGGAGAAATGCATACCCTCAACTTCAAGGGGGACGTAAGTTGGAAAGGGCCACGAATGAGAACAGAATGGAGGTGCCTTAAAAAGGTCAACATTGAGCTACCATATGATCCAGCAGGCCCACTCCTCCACCTATAATCTAAGAAGAGAGAATTGGAAAGACACAGGCAGGCAAATCTGCATTGCCCAGTATTACAATAGCCAAGATATGGAAGTAACCAAAAAGACCACCAACAGATGGGTGGGCAAAGAAGAACTCCTCCATGTACAGATGGAATATTCGCTAGTGAAAAAAATGAAACAATGCCATTTGCAGCACCATAGATGAGTCTAGACGTAATCACGCCACGTGTACTAAGTGAGAAAGCAAAAGGCACATATCCTATCATATCACTTTCAGGAGTTACTTAAAAATTGATACCAATGAAGATATTTCCACAGAGAAAGGCAATCACAGATTCATTAAAAAACTTATGGTTCACCAAATAGAAAGGGATGAGGATTGGATACATTGCCATATTGGGGTTAACAGAGATATACAAACCATGTGAAATATACAACCCCCAAAGACGTACGGAAGACCAGGAGAAGACTACTCAACATTGTGTCATAACCTACATTGGCAAAGGATGCGAGGAAGAATAGATACATGTATATGTGTGAAAGAACCACATCTTGCACACCTAGAACAAACAAACCATTGTAATCAAATTTGCTGGGATAAAAAATAAAAAGTAAGTTACAAATACGAACAAGAAGTAATGAGACATAAAGTTAAAGGGCTTTTTCCTGGCACATTCCATTCTAATATACAACCTAGAACACCACTTCCATTAAGGCTCTGTTTCCCTAGGAACCAAATTTGGTAAAGGAGAAATGCTGCCACCTAGTGGCCGTTTCCTGCAAGAGCAGCTTTAAAGTCACAGCTAATGGTCACTTAACATTCACAAGGACTCAGGGCTGTAAAGGACACTTGCCCTAAATATTTGTGCTGAAGTAGGGAATGGACAAAAAATTCAAAACAGGCAAATGTTTCAAGAAGAGATTAGGAAGAGTTAAGTTTTACTCACACTCTTTGTAAAAAAAAAGGAAAATGGATAAAAGCTCAACCTCAGGGAGTGTTAGACGCATGCAATCTAATCTACAAAAAGTTTCAACTTACACCAGTCGGCTGACCATCAGCAAAAAGTCTACAAACAATAAATGCTGAAGGGGTTTTAGAGAACTGTGTACCCTCTGCCTGCTGGTGAGACGTAAAGGGGTAACAGCCAATAATGAGAACAGAAAGGAGCTGCGTTTAAAAGTAAAAATGGAGGTACTATTCAATCCAGCAGGCGCACCATTGGACCTCTCACCTGAGAAGACAATCGAGAAGACACAGGCCGCAAAAGCTGCAGTGCAGCCTTATTCACAATAGCCAAGACAGTGAAGCAATCAAAATGTCCAACAACAGGTAAATGGATAAAGAAGAAGTGGTCCGTGTACACAATGGAATATTAGCCATGGAAGACAATGAACCATTGCTCTTTGAGGCACCACAAATGAGTCTGGAGATAATCACGAAAGATGAGGTAAGTTGGAAAGCAAAAGACCTGTGTTCTATGATAGCACTTATAGGCGTTATCTAATAACTGACACAAATGAACATATTTCCACAGAGAAAGACACTCACAGATTTAGAAAACAAACTATGCTCATCTAAAACGACAGGTGGGGGGAATGGATAAATTAAGATTAGTGTTACTATACGTATACAAACACATATGATATACATATCTCAAGAAGACCAACCATATAGCAAGGGAAGTCTGCGGAACCCTCTGTAACATTTTACATGGGAAGAGGATCTGTACTTGAATAGACATGTATAATGTACAAATGAACCAGATTGTGTACACCTAGGACAAACAATATTCTAAGCTTTACCCCAATTAAAACACTTTTAAAAACCAAGAAGAAATAATGACACATAAACTTATGGGGGTCTCTCCACGCACATTCCAATGTAATTTACAACCTAGGAACACGACTTCCAGAAAGGCTCTGCTGCCCTACTCCCCAGATTTGGGAATGGAGAAATGCTGCCTCCTTGAGGCCACTTCCCACAACAGCAGCTTTAAACCCATTGCTAAAGGTCACTAAATATTCACCAAACTTGCAGTTCGGGAAATGACACCTGCTCCCTAAAAAAAACGCTGGGGTGGAAAATCGACCAAATAACTCAAAAGAGGGCAACCTTCCAAGAAGACAATTTCAAGAGTTATATCGTACTGCCAATTGTTTCCTTTTTTTAACGGAAAAGAAAACGGCGGAGAAAAATGATGAGTTTTACGAATTTTCAAAGACATGCAAACCCAAATTACAAAAACCTATCAGCTCACAGCAGCCAGAAGGGCCATTAGCATCAATGCTGTAAACAATAAATGCTGAAGCGATTGTGGAGAGATGCGTACCCTCGATTCTAAGGGGGACGTGGTAAGAGCCACTAATGAAAACACAAAGAAGGTGCTTTGAAAAGGGAAACACGGTGCTACCAGTCAATCAATCACACCCACTGCTGGGCCTATCAGCTGAGAAAATGAGAATCAAAAAGTCACAGGCTGGCAATCCTGCACTCCAACAATATTTACCATAGCCAACACTTGGAAGCAATGAAAATGTCCATCAACCGAGGAATGCACAAAGAAGAAGTGGTCCACGTACACAGTGGAAAATTACTCCAATAAAAAATAAAAATTAAATTTAAAAATCCAACAAAAGTAAGGAGACATCAGCTTGTGTGGGTTTGTCCGGGCACACTCCACTCTAATTTATAACCGAGAAACACCACAGGCCGCCAGGGCTTTTCCCTAGTTCCCAGGGTGGGGAACATAGAAAGGCTGCCGCCCTCTGGCAGTTACCTGCAAAAGCAGTTTTAAAGCCTGTGCTAATGGTCATTTCATAGGAACAAGTACTGCAGAACTGTAAATGAAACCTGCCCTCAAAATGTCTTCAGGGAGGTAACGGCCAAAACATTTCAAAAGGTGACACGTACGTTTAGAGAACACTTTGAAGAACTAAGGGGTAATCACTGCTTGAAAAATAAAAAGGACATGCCTTAAAGCTCAATTTCAACGGATTATGAGGCACATGCGAATTCAACCACAAAGAGGTATCAGCTCACACTTGTCAGAATAACCATGAGCAAGAAAACTACAAACAATAAATGCTGAAGGTGTTGTGGAGAAATGCATACCCTCAACTTCAAGGGGGACGGAAGTTGGAAAGGGCCACGAATGAGAACAGAATGGAGGTGCCTTAAAAAGGTCAACATTGAGCTACCATATGATCCAGCAGGCCCACTCCTCCACCTATAATCTAAGAAGAGAGAATTGGAAAGACACAGGCAGGCAAATCTGCATTGCCCAGTATTACAATAGCCAAGATATGGAAGTAACCAAAAAGACCACCAACAGATGGGTGGGCAAAGAAGAACTCCTCCATGTACAGATGGAATATTCGCTAGTGAAAAAAATGAAACAATGCCATTTGCAGCACCATAGATGAGTCTAGACGTAATCACGCCACGTGTACTAAGTGAGAAAGCAAAAGGCACATATCCTATCATATCACTTTCAGGAGTTACTTAAAAATTGATACCAATGAAGATATTTCCACAGAGAAAGGCAATCACAGATTCATTAAAAAACTTATGGTTCACCAAATAGAAAGGGATGAGGATTGGATACATTGCCATATTGGGGTTAACAGAGATATACAAACCATGTGAAATATACAACCCCCAAAGACGTACGGAAGACCAGGAGAAGACTACTCAACATTGTGTCATAACCTACATTGGCAAAGGATGCGAGGAAGAATAGATACATGTATATGTGTGAAAGAACCACATCTTGCACACCTAGAACAAACAAACCATTGTAATCAAATTTGCTGGGATAAAAAATAAAAAGTAAGTTACAAATACGAACAAGAAGTAATGAGACATAAAGTTAAAGGGCTTTTTCCTGGCACATTCCATTCTAATATACAACCTAGAACACCACTTCCATTAAGGCTCTGTTTCCCTAGGAACCAAATTTGGTAAAGGAGAAATGCTGCCACCTAGTGGCCGTTTCCTGCAAGAGCAGCTTTAAAGTCACAGCTAATGGTCACTTAACATTCACAAGGACTCAGGGCTGTAAAGGACACTTGCCCTAAATATTTGTGCTGAAGTAGGGAATGGACAAAAAATTCAAAACAGGCAAATGTTTCAAGAAGAGATTAGGAAGAGTTAAGTTTTACTCACACTCTTTGTAAAAAAAAGGAAAATGGATAAAAGCTCAACCTCAGGGAGTGTTAGACGCATGCAATCTAATCTACAAAAAGTTTCAACTTACACCAGTCGGCTGACCATCAGCAAAAAGTCTACAAACAATAAATGCTGAAGGGGTTTTAGAGAACTGTGTACCCTCTGCCTGCTGGTGAGACGTAAAGGGGTAACAGCCAATAATGAGAACAGAAAGGAGCTGCGTTTAAAAGTAAAAATGGAGGTACTATTCAATCCAGCAGGCGCACCATTGGACCTCTCACCTGAGAAGACAATCGAGAAGACACAGGCCGCAAAAGCTGCAGTGCAGCCTTATTCACAATAGCCAAGACAGTGAAGCAATCAAAATGTCCAACAACAGGTAAATGGATAAAGAAGAAGTGGTCCGTGTACACAATGGAATATTAGCCATGGAAGACAATGAACCATTGCTCTTTGAGGCACCACAAATGAGTCTGGAGATAATCACGAAAGATGAGGTAAGTTGGAAAGCAAAAGACCTGTGTTCTATGATAGCACTTATAGGCGTTATCTAATAACTGACACAAATGAACATATTTCCACAGAGAAAGACACTCACAGATTTAGAAAACAAACTATGCTCATCTAAAACGACAGGTGGGGGGAATGGATAAATTAAGATTAGTGTTACTATACGTATACAAACACATATGATATACATATCTCAAGAAGACCAACCATATAGCAAGGGACGTCTGCGGAACCCTCTGTAACATTTTACATGGGAAGAGGATCTGTACTTGAATAGACATGTATAATGTACAAATGAACCAGATTGTGTACACCTAGGACAAACAATATTCTAAGCTTTACCCCAATTAAAACACTTTTAAAAACCAAGAAGAAATAATGACACATAAACTTATGGGGGTCTCTCCACGCACATTCCAATGTAATTTACAACCTAGGAACACGACTTCCAGAAAGGCTCTGCTGCCCTACTCCCCAGATTTGGGAATGGAGAAATGCTGCCTCCTTGAGGCCACTTCCCACAACAGCAGCTTTAAACCCATTGCTAAAGGTCACTAAATATTCACCAAACTTGCAGTTCGGGAAATGACACCTGCTCTCTAAAAAAACGCTGGGGTGGAAAATCGACCAAATAACTCAAAAGAGGGAAACCTTCCAAGAAGACAATTTCAAGAGTTATATCGTACTGCCAATTGTTTCCTTTTTTTAACGGAAAAGAAAACGGCGGAGAAAAATGATGAGTTTTACGAATTTTCAAAGACATGCAAACCCAAATTACAAAAACCTATCAGCTCACAGCAGCCAGAAGGGCCATTAGCATCAATGCTGTAAACAATAAATGCTGAAGCGATTGTGGAGAGATGCGTACCCTCGATTCTAAGGGGGACGTGGTAAGAGCCACTAATGAAAACACAAAGAAGGTGCTTTGAAAAGGGAAACACGGTGCTACCAGTCAATCAATCACACCCACTGCTGGGCCTATCAGCTGAGAAAATGAGAATCAAAAAGTCACAGGCTGGCAATCCTGCACTCCAACAATATTTACCATAGCCAACACTTGGAAGCAATGAAAATGTCCATCAACCGAGGAATGCACAAAGAAGAAGTGGTCCACGTACACAGTGGAAAATTACTCCAATAAAAAATAAAAATTAAATTTAAAAATCCAACAAAAGTAAGGAGACATCAGCTTGTGTGGGTTTGTCCGGGCACACTCCACTCTAATTTATAACCGAGAAACACCACAGGCCGCCAGGGCTTTTCCCTAGTTCCCAGGGTGGGGAACATAGAAAGGCTGCCGCCCTCTGGCAGTTACCTGCAAAAGCAGTTTTAAAGCCTGTGCTAATGGTCATTTCATAGGAACAAGTACTGCAGAACTGTAAATGAAACCTGCCCTCAAAATGTCTTCAGGGAGGTAACGGCCAAAACATTTCAAAAGGTGACACGTACGTTTAGAGAACACTTTGAAGAACTAAGGGGTAATCACTGCTTGAAAAATAAAAAGGACATGCCTTAAAGCTCAATTTCAACGGATTATGAGGCACATGCGAATTCAACCACAAAGAGGTATCAGCTCACACTTGTCAGAATAACCATGAGCAAGAAAACTACAAACAATAAATGCTGAAGGTGTTGTGGAGAAATGCATACCCTCAACTTCAAGGGGGACGGAAGTTGGAAAGGGCCACGAATGAGAACAGAATGGAGGTGCCTTAAAAAGGTCAACATTGAGCTACCATATGATCCAGCAGGCCCACTCCTCCACCTATAATCTAAGAAGAGAGAATTGGAAAGACACAGGCAGGCAAATCTGCATTGCCCAGTATTACAATAGCCAAGATATGGAAGTAACCAAAAAGACCACCAACAGATGGGTGGGCAAAGAAGAACTCCTCCATGTACAGATGGAATATTCGCTAGTGAAAAAAATGAAACAATGCCATTTGCAGCACCATAGATGAGTCTAGACGTAATCACGCCACGTGTACTAAGTGAGAAAGCAAAAGGCACATATCCTATCATATCACTTTCAGGAGTTACTTAAAAATTGATACCAATGAAGATATTTCCACAGAGAAAGGCAATCACAGAGTCATTAAAAAACTTATGGTTCACCAAATAGAAAGGGATGAGGATTGGATACATTGCCATATTGGGGTTAACAGAGATATACAAACCATGTGAAATATATAACCCCCAAAGACGTACGGAAGACCAGGAGAAGACTACTCAACATTGTGTCATAACCTACATTGGCAAAGGATGCGAGGAAGAATAGATACATGTATATGTGTGAAAGAACCACATCTTGCACACCTAGAACAAACAAACCATTGTAATCAAATTTGCTGGGATAAAAAATAAAAAGTAAGTTACAAATACGAACAAGGAGTAATGAGACATAAAGTTAAAGGGCTTTTTCCTGGCACATTCCATTCTAATATACAACCTAGAACACCACTTCCATTAAGGCTCTGTTTCCCTAGGAACCAAATTTGGTAAAGGAGAAATGCTGCCACCTAGTGGCCGTTTCCTGCAAGAGCAGCTTTAAAGTCACAGCTAATGGTCACTTAACATTCACAAGGACTCAGGGCTGTAAAGGACACTTGCCCTAAATATTTGTGCTGAAGTAGGGAATGGACAAAAAATTCAAAACAGGCAAATGTTTCAAGAAGAGATTAGGAAGAGTTAAGTTTTACTCACACTCTTTGTAAAAAAAAGGAAAATGGATAAAAGCTCAACCTCAGGGAGTGTTAGACGCATGCAATCTAATCTACAAAAAGTTTCAACTTACACCAGTCGGCTGACCATCAGCAAAAAGTCTACAAACAATAAATGCTGAAGGGGTTTTAGAGAACTGTGTACCCTCTGCCTGCTGGTGAGACGTAAAGGGGTAACAGCCAATAATGAGAACAGAAAGGAGCTGCGTTTAAAAGTAAAAATGGAGGTACTATTCAATCCAGCAGGCGCACCATTGGACCTCTCACCTGAGAAGACAATCGAGAAGACACAGGCCGCAAAAGCTGCAGTGCAGCCTTATTCACAATAGCCAAGACAGTGAAGCAATCAAAATGTCCAACAACAGGTAAATGGATAAAGAAGAAGTGGTCCGTGTACACAATGGAATATTAGCCATGGAAGACAATGAACCATTGCTCTTTGAGGCACCACAAATGAGTCTGGAGATAATCACGAAAGATGAGGTAAGTTGGAAAGCAAAAGACCTGTGTTCTATGATAGCACTTATAGGCGTTATCTAATAACTGACACAAATGAACATATTTCCACAGAGAAAGACACTCACAGATTTAGAAAACAAACTATGCTCATCTAAAACGACAGGTGGGGGGAATGGATAAATTAAGATTAGTGTTACTATACGTATACAAACACATATGATATACATATCTCAAGAAGACCAACCATATAGCAAGGGACGTCTGCGGAACCCTCTGTAACATTTTACATGGGAAGAGGATCTGTACTTGAATAGACATGTATAATGTACAAATGAACCAGATTGTGTACACCTAGGACAAACAATATTCTAAGCTTTACCCCAATTAAAACACTTTTAAAAACCAAGAAGAAATAATGACACATAAACTTATGGGGGTCTCTCCACGCACATTCCAATGTAATTTACAACCTAGGAACACGACTTCCAGAAAGGCTCTGCTGCCCTACTCCCCAGATTTGGGAATGGAGAAATGCTGCCTCCTTGAGGCCACTTCCCACAACAGCAGCTTTAAACCCATTGCTAAAGGTCACTAAATATTCACCAAACTTGCAGTTCGGGAAATGACACCTGCTCTCTAAAAAAACGCTGGGGTGGAAAATCGACCAAATAACTCAAAAGAGGGAAACCTTCCAAGAAGACAATTTCAAGAGTTATATCGTACTGCCAATTGTTTCCTTTTTTTAACGGAAAAGAAAACGGCGGAGAAAAATGATGAGTTTTACGAATTTTCAAAGACATGCAAACCCAAATTACAAAAACCTATCAGCTCACAGCAGCCAGAAGGGCCATTAGCATCAATGCTGTAAACAATAAATGCTGAAGCGATTGTGGAGAGATGCGTACCCTCGATTCTAAGGGGGACGTGGTAAGAGCCACTAATGAAAACACAAAGAAGGTGCTTTGAAAAGGGAAACACGGTGCTACCAGTCAATCAATCACACCCACTGCTGGGCCTATCACCTGAGAAAATGAGAATCAAAAAGTCACAGGCTGGCAATCCTGCACTCCAACAATATTTACCATAGCCAACACTTGGAAGCAATGAAAATGTCCATCAACCGAGGAATGCACAAAGAAGAAGTGGTCCACGTACACAGTGGAAAATTACTCCAATAAAAAATAAAAATTAAATTTAAAAATCCAACAAAAGTAAGGAGACATCAGCTTGTGTGGGTTTGTCCGGGCACACTCCACTCTAATTTATAACCGAGAAACACCACAGGCCGCCAGGGCTTTTCCCTAGTTCCCAGGGTGGGGAACATAGAAAGGCTGCCGCCCTCTGGCAGTTACCTGCAAAAGCAGTTTTAAAGCCTGTGCTAATGGTCATTTCATAGGAACAAGTACTGCAGAACTGTAAATGAAACCTGCCCTCAAAATGTCTTCAGGGAGGTAACGGCCAAAACATTTCAAAAGGTGACACGTACGTTAAGAGAACACTTTGAAGAACTAAGGGGTAATCACTGCTTGAAAAATAAAAAGGACATGCCTTAAAGCTCAATTTCAACGGATTATGAGGCACATGCGAATTCAACCACAAAGAGGTATCAGCTCACACTTGTCAGAATAACCATGAGCAAGAAAACTACAAACAATAAATGCTGAAGGTGTTGTGGAGAAATGCATACCCTCAACTTCAAGGGGGACGTAAGTTGGAAAGGGCCACGAATGAGAACAGAATGGAGGTGCCTTAAAAAGGTCAACATTGTGCTACCATATGATCCAGCAGGCCCACTCCTCCACCTATAATCTAAGAAGAGAGAATTGGAAAGACACAGGCAGGCAAATCTGCATTGCCCAGTATTACAATAGCCAAGATATGGAAGTAACCAAAAAGACCACCAACAGATGGGTGGGCAAAGAAGAACTCCTCCATGTACAGATGGAATATTCGCTAGTGAAAAAAATGAAACAATGCCATTTGCAGCACCATAGATGAGTCTAGACGTAATCACGCCACGTGTACTAAGTGAGAAAGCAAAAGGCACATATCCTATCATATCACTTTCAGGAGTTACTTAAAAATTGATACCAATGAAGATATTTCCACAGAGAAAGGCAATCACAGAGTCATTAAAAAACTTATGGTTCACCAAATAGAAAGGGATGAGGATTGGATACATTGCCATATTGGGGTTAACAGAGATATACAAACCATGTGAAATATATAACCCCCAAAGACGTACGGAAGACCAGGAGAAGACTACTCAACATTGTGTCATAACCTACATTGGCAAAGGATGCGAGGAAGAATAGATACATGTATATGTGTGAAAGAACCACATCTTGCACACCTAGAACAAACAAACCATTGTAATCAAATTTGCTGGGATAAAAAATAAAAAGTAAGTTACAAATACGAACAAGAAGTAATGAGACATAAAGTTAAAGGGCTTTTTCCTGGCACATTCCATTCTAATATACAACCTAGAACACCACTTCCATTAAGGCTCTGTTTCCCTAGGAACCAAATTTGGTAAAGGAGAAATGCTGCCACCTAGTGGCCGTTTCCTGCAAGAGCAGCTTTAAAGTCACAGCTAATGGTCACTTAACATTCACAAGGACTCAGGGCTGTAAAGGACACTTGCCCTAAATATTTGTGCTGAAGTAGGGAATGGACAAAAAATTCAAAACAGGCAAATGTTTCAAGAAGAGATTAGGAAGAGTTAAGTTTTACTCACACTCTTTGTAAAAAAAAGGAAAATGGATAAAAGCTCAACCTCAGGGAGTGTTAGACGCATGCAATCTAATCTACAAAAAGTTTCAACTTACACCAGTCGGCTGACCATCAGCAAAAAGTCTACAAACAATAAATGCTGAAGGGGTTTTAGAGAACTGTGTACCCTCTGCCTGCTGGTGAGACGTAAAGGGGTAACAGCCAATAATGAGAACAGAAAGGAGCTGCGTTTAAAAGTAAAAATGGAGGTACTATTCAATCCAGCAGGCGCACCATTGGACCTCTCACCTGAGAAGACAATCGAGAAGACACAGGCCGCAAAAGCTGCAGTGCAGCCTTATTCACAATAGCCAAGACAGTGAAGCAATCAAAATGTCCAACAACAGGTAAATGGATAAAGAAGAAGTGGTCCGTGTACACAATGGAATATTAGCCATGGAAGACAATGAACCATTGCTCTTTGAGGCACCACAAATGAGTCTGGAGATAATCACGAAAGATGAGGTAAGTTGGAAAGCAAAAGACCTGTGTTCTATGATAGCACTTATAGGCGTTATCTAATAACTGACACAAATGAACATATTTCCACAGAGAAAGACACTCACAGATTTAGAAAACAAACTATGCTCATCTAAAACGACAGGTGGGGGGAATGGATAAATTAAGATTAGTGTTACTATACGTATACAAACACATATGATATACATATCTCAAGAAGACCAACCATATAGCAAGGGACGTCTGCGGAACCCTCTGTAACATTTTACATGGGAAGAGGATCTGTACTTGAATAGACATGTATAATGTACAAATGAACCAGATTGTGTACACCTAGGACAAACAATATTCTAAGCTTTACCCCAATTAAAACACTTTTAAAAACCAAGAAGAAATAATGACACATAAACTTATGGGGGTCTCTCCACGCACATTCCAATGTAATTTACAACCTAGGAACACGACTTCCAGAAAGGCTCTGCTGCCCTACTCCCCAGATTTGGGAATGGAGAAATGCTGCCTCCTTGAGGCCACTTCCCACAACAGCAGCTTTAAACCCATTGCTAAAGGTCACTAAATATTCACCAAACTTGCAGTTCGGGAAATGACACCTGCTCTCTAAAAAAACGCTGGGGTGGAAAATCGACCAAATAACTCAAAAGAGGGCAACCTTCCAAGAAGACAATTTCAAGAGTTATATCGTACTGCCAATTGTTTCCTTTTTTTAACGGAAAAGAAAACGGCTGAGAAAAATGATGAGTTTTACGAATTTTCAAAGACATGCAAACCCAAATTACAAAAACCTATCAGCTCACAGCAGCCAGAAGGGCCATTAGCATCAATGCTGTAAACAATAAATGCTGAAGCGATTGTGGAGAAATGCGTACCCTCGATTCTAAGGGGGACGTGGTAAGAGCCACTAATGAAAACACAAAGAAGGTGCTTTGAAAAGGGAAACACGGTGCTACCAGTCAATCAATCACACCCACTGCTGGGCCTATCACCTGAGAAAATGAGAATCAAAAAGTCACAGGCTGGCAATCCTGCACTCCAACAATATTTGCCATAGCCAACACTTGGAAGCAATGAAAATGTCCATCAACCGAGGAATGCACAAAGAAGAAGTGGTCCACGTACACAGTGGAAAATTACTCCAATAAAAAATAAAAATTAAATTTAAAAATCCAACAAAAGTAAGGAGACATCAGCTTGTGTGGGTTTGTCCGGGCACACTCCACTCTAATTTATAACCGAGAAACACCACAGGCCGCCAGGGCTTTTCCCTAGTTCCCAGGGTGGGGAACATAGAAAGGCTGCCGCCCTCTGGCAGTTACCTGCAAAAGCAGTTTTAAAGCCTGTGCTAATGGTCATTTCATAGGAACAAGTACTGCAGAACTGTAAATGAAACCTGCCCTCAAAATGTCTTCAGGGAGGTAACGGCCAAAACATTTCAAAAGGTGACACGTACGTTTAGAGAACACTTTGAAGAACTAAGGGGTAATCACTGCTTGAAAAATAAAAAGGACATGCCTTAAAGCTCAATTTCAACGGATTATGAGGCACATGCGAATTCAACCACAAAGAGGTATCAGCTCACACTTGTCAGAATAACCATGAGCAAGAAAACTACAAACAATAAATGCTGAAGGTGTTGTGGAGAAATGCATACCCTCAACTTCAAGGGGGACGTAAGTTGGAAAGGGCCACGAATGAGAACAGAATGGAGGTGCCTTAAAAAGGTCAACATTGTGCTACCATATGATCCAGCAGGCCCACTCCTCCACCTATAATCTAAGAAGAGAGAATTGGAAAGACACAGGCAGGCAAATCTGCATTGCCCAGTATTACAATAGCCAAGATATGGAAGTAACCAAAAAGACCACCAACAGATGGGTGGGCAAAGAAGAACTCCTCCATGTACAGATGGAATATTCGCTAGTGAAAAAAATGAAACAATGCCATTTGCAGCACCATAGATGAGTCTAGACGTAATCACGCCACGTGTACTAAGTGAGAAAGCAAAAGGCACATATCCTATCATATCACTTTCAGGAGTTACTTAAAAATTGATACCAATGAAGATATTTCCACAGAGAAAGGCAATCACAGAGTCATTAAAAAACTTATGGTTCACCAAATAGAAAGGGATGAGGATTGGATACATTGCCATATTGGGGTTAACAGAGATATACAAACCATGTGAAATATATAACCCCCAAAGACGTACGGAAGACCAGGAGAAGACTACTCAACATTGTGTCATAACCTACATTGGCAAAGGATGCGAGGAAGAATAGATACATGTATATGTGTGAAAGAACCACATCTTGCACACCTAGAACAAACAAACCATTGTAATCAAATTTGCTGGGATAAAAAATAAAAAGTAAGTTACAAATACGAACAAGAAGTAATGAGACATAAAGTTAAAGGGCTTTTTCCTGGCACATTCCATTCTAATATACAACCTAGAACACCACTTCCATTAAGGCTCTGTTTCCCTAGGAACCAAATTTGGTAAAGGAGAAATGCTGCCACCTAGTGGCCGTTTCCTGCAAGAGCAGCTTTAAAGTCACAGCTAATGGTCACTTAACATTCACAAGGACTCAGGGCTGTAAAGGACACTTGCCCTAAATATTTGTGCTGAAGTAGGGAATGGACAAAAAATTCAAAACAGGCAAATGTTTCAAGAAGAGATTAGGAAGAGTTAAGTTTTACTCACACTCTTTGTAAAAAAAAGGAAAATGGATAAAAGCTCAACCTCAGGGAGTGTTAGACGCATGCAATCTAATCTACAAAAAGTTTCAACTTACACCAGTCGGCTGACCATCAGCAAAAAGTCTACAAACAATAAATGCTGAAGGGGTTTTAGAGAACTGTGTACCCTCTGCCTGCTGGTGAGACGTAAAGGGGTAACAGCCAATAATGAGAACAGAAAGGAGCTGCGTTTAAAAGTAAAAATGGAGGTACTATTCAATCCAGCAGGCGCACCATTGGACCTCTCACCTGAGAAGACAATCGAGAAGACACAGGCCGCAAAAGCTGCAGTGCAGCCTTATTCACAATAGCCAAGACAGTGAAGCAATCAAAATGTCCAACAACAGGTAAATGGATAAAGAAGAAGTGGTCCGTGTACACAATGGAATATTAGCCATGGAAGACAATGAACCATTGCTCTTTGAGGCACCACAAATGAGTCTGGAGATAATCACGAAAGATGAGGTAAGTTGGAAAGCAAAAGACCTGTGTTCTATGATAGCACTTATAGGCGTTATCTAATAACTGACACAAATGAACATATTTCCACAGAGAAAGACACTCACAGATTTAGAAAACAAACTATGCTCATCTAAAACGACAGGTGGGGGGAATGGATAAATTAAGATTAGTGTTACTATACGTATACAAACACATATGATATACATATCTCAAGAAGACCAACCATATAGCAAGGGAAGTCTGCGGAACCCTCTGTAACATTTTACATGGGAAGAGGATCTGTACTTGAATAGACATGTATAATGTACAAATGAACCAGATTGTGTACACCTAGGACAAACAATATTCTAAGCTTTACCCCAATTAAAACACTTTTAAAAACCAAGAAGAAATAATGACACATAAACTTATGGGGGTCTCTCCACGCACATTCCAATGTAATTTACAACCTAGGAACACGACTTCCAGAAAGGCTCTGCTGCCCTACTCCCCAGATTTGGGAATGGAGAAATGCTGCCTCCTTGAGGCCACTTCCCACAACAGCAGCTTTAAACCCATTGCTAAAGGTCACTAAATATTCACCAAACTTGCAGTTCGGGAAATGACACCTGCTCTCTAAAAAAACGCTGGGGTGGAAAATCGACCAAATAACTCAAAAGAGGGCAACCTTCCAAGAAGACAATTTCAAGAGTTATATCGTACTGCCAATTGTTTCCTTTTTTTAACGGAAAAGAAAACGGCGGAGAAAAATGATGAGTTTTACGAATTTTCAAAGACATGCAAACCCAAATTACAAAAACCTATCAGCTCACAGCAGCCAGAAGGGCCATTAGCATCAATGCTGTAAACAATAAATGCTGAAGCGATTGTGGAGAGATGCGTACCCTCGATTCTAAGGGGGACGTGGTAAGAGCCACTAATGAAAACACAAAGAAGGTGCTTTGAAAAGGGAAACACGGTGCTACCAGTCAATCAATCACACCCACTGCTGGGCCTATCACCTGAGAAAATGAGAATCAAAAAGTCACAGGCTGGCAATCCTGCACTCCAACAATATTTACCATAGCCAACACTTGGAAGCAATGAAAATGTCCATCAACCGAGGAATGCACAAAGAAGAAGTGGTCCACGTACACAGTGGAAAATTACTCCAATAAAAAATAAAAATTAAATTTAAAAATCCAACAAAAGTAAGGAGACATCAGCTTGTGTGGGTTTGTCCGGGCACACTCCACTCTAATTTATAACTGAGAAACACCACAGGCCGCCAGGGCTTTTCCCTAGTTCCCAGGGTGGGGAACATAGAAAGGCTGCCGCCCTCTGGCAGTTACCTGCAAAAGCAGTTTTAAAGCCTGTGCTAATGGTCATTTCATAGGAACAAGTACTGCAGAACTGTAAATGAAACCTGCCCTCAAAATGTCTTCAGGGAGGTAACGGCCAAAACATTTCAAAAGGTGACACGTACGTTTAGAGAACACTTTGAAGAACTAAGGGGTAATCACTGCTTGAAAAATAAAAAGGACATGCCTTAAAGCTCAATTTCAACGGATTATGAGGCACATGCGAATTCAACCACAAAGAGGTATCAGCTCACACTTGTCAGAATAACCATGAGCAAGAAAACTACAAACAATAAATGCTGAAGGTGTTGTGGAGAAATGCATACCCTCAACTTCAAGGGGGACGTAAGTTGGAAAGGGCCACGAATGAGAACAGAATGGAGGTGCCTTAAAAAGGTCAACATTGTGCTACCATATGATCCAGCAGGCCCACTCCTCCACCTATAATCTAAGAAGAGAGAATTGGAAAGACACAGGCAGGCAAATCTGCATTGCCCAGTATTACAATAGCCAAGATATGGAAGTAACCAAAAAGACCACCAACAGATGGGTGGGCAAAGAAGAACTCCTCCATGTACAGATGGAATATTCGCTAGTGAAAAAAATGAAACAATGCCATTTGCAGCACCATAGATGAGTCTAGACGTAATCACGCCACGTGTACTAAGTGAGAAAGCAAAAGGCACATATCCTATCATATCACTTTCAGGAGTTACTTAAAAATTGATACCAATGAAGATATTTCCACAGAGAAAGGCAATCACAGAGTCATTAAAAAACTTATGGTTCACCAAATAGAAAGGGATGAGGATTGGATACATTGCCATATTGGGGTTAACAGAGATATACAAACCATGTGAAATATATAACCCCCAAAGACGTACGGAAGACCAGGAGAAGACTACTCAACATTGTGTCATAACCTACATTGGCAAAGGATGCGAGGAAGAATAGATACATGTATATGTGTGAAAGAACCACATCTTGCACACCTAGAACAAACAAACCATTGTAATCAAATTTGCTGGGATAAAAAATAAAAAGTAAGTTACAAATACGAACAAGAAGTAATGAGACATAAAGTTAAAGGGCTTTTTCCTGGCACATTCCATTCTAATATACAACCTAGAACACCACTTCCATTAAGGCTCTGTTTCCCTAGGAACCAAATTTGGTAAAGGAGAAATGCTGCCACCTAGTGGCCGTTTCCTGCAAGAGCAGCTTTAAAGTCACAGCTAATGGTCACTTAACATTCACAAGGACTCAGGGCTGTAAAGGACACTTGCCCTAAATATTTGTGCTGAAGTAGGGAATGGACAAAAAATTCAAAACAGGCAAATGTTTCAAGAAGAGATTAGGAAGAGTTAAGTTTTACTCACACTCTTTGTAAAAAAAAGGAAAATGGATAAAAGCTCAACCTCAGGGAGTGTTAGACGCATGCAATCTAATCTACAAAAAGTTTCAACTTACACCAGTCGGCTGACCATCAGCAAAAAGTCTACAAACAATAAATGCTGAAGGGGTTTTAGAGAACTGTGTACCCTCTGCCTGCTGGTGAGACGTAAAGGGGTAACAGCCAATAATGAGAACAGAAAGGAGCTGCGTTTAAAAGTAAAAATGGAGGTACTATTCAATCCAGCAGGCGCACCATTGGACCTCTCACCTGAGAAGACAATCGAGAAGACACAGGCCGCAAAAGCTGCAGTGCAGCCTTATTCACAATAGCCAAGACAGTGAAGCAATCAAAATGTCCAACAACAGGTAAATGGATAAAGAAGAAGTGGTCCGTGTACACAATGGAATATTAGCCATGGAAGACAATGAACCATTGCTCTTTGAGGCACCACAAATGAGTCTGGAGATAATCACGAAAGATGAGGTAAGTTGGAAAGCAAAAGACCTGTGTTCTATGATAGCACTTATAGGCGTTATCTAATAACTGACACAAATGAACATATTTCCACAGAGAAAGACACTCACAGATTTAGAAAACAAACTATGCTCATCTAAAACGACAGGTGGGGGGAATGGATAAATTAAGATTAGTGTTACTATACGTATACAAACACATATGATATACATATCTCAAGAAGACCAACCATATAGCAAGGGAAGTCTGCGGAACCCTCTGTAACATTTTACATGGGAAGAGGATCTGTACTTGAATAGACATGTATAATGTACAAATGAACCAGATTGTGTACACCTAGGACAAACAATATTCTAAGCTTTACCCCAATTAAAACACTTTTAAAAACCAAGAAGAAATAATGACACATAAACTTATGGGGGTCTCTCCACGCACATTCCAATGTAATTTACAACCTAGGAACACGACTTCCAGAAAGGCTCTGCTGCCCTACTCCCCAGATTTGGGAATGGAGAAATGCTGCCTCCTTGAGGCCACTTCCCACAACAGCAGCTTTAAACCCATTGCTAAAGGTCACTAAATATTCACCAAACTTGCAGTTCGGGAAATGACACCTGCTCTCTAAAAAAACGCTGGGGTGGAAAATCGACCAAATAACTCAAAAGAGGGAAACCTTCCAAGAAGACAATTTCAAGAGTTATATCGTACTGCCAATTGTTTCCTTTTTTTAACGGAAAAGAAAACGGCGGAGAAAAATGATGAGTTTTACGAATTTTCAAAGACATGCAAACCCAAATTACAAAAACCTATCAGCTCACAGCAGCCAGAAGGGCCATTAGCATGAATGCTGTAAACAATAAATGCTGAAGCGATTGTGGAGAGATGCGTACCCTCGATTCTAAGGGGGACGTGGTAAGAGCCACTAATGAAAACACAAAGAAGGTGCTTTGAAAAGGGAAACACGGTGCTACCAGTCAATCAATCACACCCACTGCTGGGCCTATCACCTGAGAAAATGAGAATCAAAAAGTCACAGGCTGGCAATCCTGCACTCCAACAATATTTACCATAGCCAACACTTGGAAGCAATGAAAATGTCCATCAACCGAGGAATGCACAAAGAAGAAGTGGTCCACGTACACAGTGGAAAATTACTCCAATAAAAAATAAAAATTAAATTTAAAAATCCAACAAAAGTAAGGAGACATCAGCTTGTGTGGGTTTGTCCGGGCACACTCCACTCTAATTTATAACTGAGAAACACCACAGGCCGCCAGGGCTTTTCCCTAGTTCCCAGGGTGGGGAACATAGAAAGGCTGCCGCCCTCTGGCAGTTACCTGCAAAAGCAGTTTTAAAGCCTGTGCTAATGGTCATTTCATAGGAACAAGTACTGCAGAACTGTAAATGAAACCTGCCCTCAAAATGTCTTCAGGGAGGTAACGGCCAAAACATTTCAAAAGGTGACACGTACGTTTAGAGAACACTTTGAAGAACTAAGGGGTAATCACTGCTTGAAAAATAAAAAGGACATGCCTTAAAGCTCAATTTCAACGGATTATGAGGCACATGCGAATTCAACCACAAAGAGGTATCAGCTCACACTTGTCAGAATAACCATGAGCAAGAAAACTACAAACAATAAATGCTGAAGGTGTTGTGGAGAAATGCATACCCTCAACTTCAAGGGGGACGTAAGTTGGAAAGGGCCACGAATGAGAACAGAATGGAGGTGCCTTAAAAAGGTCAACATTGTGCTACCATATGATCCAGCAGGCCCACTCCTCCACCTATAATCTAAGAAGAGAGAATTGGAAAGACACAGGCAGGCAAATCTGCATTGCCCAGTATTACAATAGCCAAGATATGGAAGTAACCAAAAAGACCACCAACAGATGGGTGGGCAAAGAAGAACTCCTCCATGTACAGATGGAATATTCGCTAGTGAAAAAAATGAAACAATGCCATTTGCAGCACCATAGATGAGTCTAGACGTAATCACGCCACGTGTACTAAGTGAGAAAGCAAAAGGCACATATCCTATCATATCACTTTCAGGAGTTACTTAAAAATTGATACCAATGAAGATATTTCCACAGAGAAAGGCAATCACAGAGTCATTAAAAAACTTATGGTTCACCAAATAGAAAGGGATGAGGATTGGATACATTGCCATATTGGGGTTAACAGAGATATACAAACCATGTGAAATATATAACCCCCAAAGACGTACGGAAGACCAGGAGAAGACTACTCAACATTGTGTCATAACCTACATTGGCAAAGGATGCGAGGAAGAATAGATACATGTATATGTGTGAAAGAACCACATCTTGCACACCTAGAACAAACAAACCATTGTAATCAAATTTGCTGGGATAAAAAATAAAAAGTAAGTTACAAATACGAACAAGAAGTAATGAGACATAAAGTTAAAGGGCTTTTTCCTGGCACATTCCATTCTAATATACAACCTAGAACACCACTTCCATTAAGGCTCTGTTTCCCTAGGAACCAAATTTGGTAAAGGAGAAATGCTGCCACCTAGTGGCCGTTTCCTGCAAGAGCAGCTTTAAAGTCACAGCTAATGGTCACTTAACATTCACAAGGACTCAGGGCTGTAAAGGACACTTGCCCTAAATATTTGTGCTGAAGTAGGGAATGGACAAAAAATTCAAAACAGGCAAATGTTTCAAGAAGAGATTAGGAAGAGTTAAGTTTTACTCACACTCTTTGTAAAAAAAAAGGAAAATGGATAAAAGCTCAACCTCAGGGAGTGTTAGACGCATGCAATCTAATCTACAAAAAGTTTCAACTTACACCAGTCGGCTGACCATCAGCAAAAAGTCTACAAACAATAAATGCTGAGGGGGTTTTAGAGAACTGTGTACCCTCTGCCTGCTGGTGAGACGTAAAGGGGTAACAGCCAATAATGAGAACAGAAAGGAGCTGCGTTTAAAAGTAAAAATGGAGGTACTATTCAATCCAGCAGGCGCACCATTGGACCTCTCACCTGAGAAGACAATCGAGAAGACACAGGCCGCAAAAGCTGCAGTGCAGCCTTATTCACAATAGCCAAGACAGTGAAGCAATCAAAATGTCCAACAACAGGTAAATGGATAAAGAAGAAGTGGTCCGTGTACACAATGGAATATTAGCCATGGAAGACAATGAACCATTGCTCTTTGAGGCACCACAAATGAGTCTGGAGATAATCACGAAAGATGAGGTAAGTTGGAAAGCAAAAGACCTGTGTTCTATGATAGCACTTATAGGCGTTATCTAATAACTGACACAAATGAACATATTTCCACAGAGAAAGACACTCACAGATTTAGAAAACAAACTATGCTCATCTAAAACGACAGGTGGGGGGAATGGATAAATTAAGATTAGTGTTACTATACGTATACAAACACATATGATATACATATCTCAAGAAGACCAACCATATAGCAAGGGACGTCTGCGGAACCCTCTGTAACATTTTACATGGGAAGAGGATCTGTACTTGAATAGACATATATAATGTACAAATGAACCAGATTGTGTACACCTAGGACAAACAATATTCTAAGCTTTACCCCAATTAAAACACTTTTAAAAACCAAGAAGAAATAATGACACATAAACTTATGGGGGTTTCTCCACGCACATTCCAATGTAATTTACAACCTAGGAACACGACTTCCAGAAAGCCTCTGCTGCCCTACTCCCCAGATTTGGGAATGGAGAAATGCTGCCTCCTTGAGGCCACTTCCCACAACAGCAGCTTTAAACCCATTGCTAAAGGTCAATAATGTTCACCAAACTTGCAGTTCGGGAAATGACACCTGCTCTCTAAAAAAACGCTGGGGTGGAAAATCGACCAAATAACTCAAAAGAGGGCAACCTTCAAAGAAGACAATTTCAAGAGTTATATCGTACTGCCAATTGTTTCCTTTTTTTAACGGAAAAGAAAACGGCGGAGAAAAATGATGAGTTTTACGAATTTTCAAAGACATGCAAACCCAAATTACAAAAACCTATCAGCTCACAGCAGCCAGAAGGGCCATTAGCATGAATGCTGTAAACAATAAATGCTGAAGCGATTGTGGAGAAATGCGTACCCTCGATTCTAAGGGGGACGTGGTAAGAGCCACTAATGAAAACACAAAGAAGGTGCTTTGCAAAGGGAAACACGGTGCTACCAGTCAATCAATCACACCCACTGCTGGGCCTATCAGCTGAGAAAATGAGAATCAAAAAGTCACAGGCTGGCAATCCTGCACTCCAACAATATTTACCATAGCCAACACTTGGAAGCAATGAAAATGTCCATCAACCGAGGAATGCACAAAGAAGAAGTGGTCCACGTACACAGTGGAAAATTACTCCAATAAAAAATAAAAATTAAATTTAAAAATCCAACAAAAGTAAGGAGACATCAGCTTGTGTGGGTTTGTCCGGGCACACTCCACTCTAATTTATAACCGAGAAACACCACAGGCCGCCAGGGCTTTTCCCTAGTTCCCAGGGTGGGGAACATAGAAAGGCTGCCGCCCTCTGGCAGTTACCTGCAAAAGCAGTTTTAAAGCCTGTGCTAATGGTCATTTCATAGGAACAAGTACTGCAGAACTGTAAATGAAACCTGCCCTCAAAATGTCTTCAGGGAGGTAACGGCCAAAACATTTCAAAAGGTGACACGTACGTTTAGAGAACACTTTGAAGAACTAAGGGGTAATCACTGCTTGAAAAATAAAAAGGACATGCCTTAAAGCTCAATTTCAACGGATTATGAGGCACATGCGAATTCAACCACAAAGAGGTATCAGCTCACACTTGTCAGAATAACCATGAGCAAGAAAACTACAAACAATAAATGCTGAAGGTGTTGTGGAGAAATGCATACCCTCAACTTCAAGGGGGACGGAAGTTGGAAAGGGCCACGAATGAGAACAGAATGGAGGTGCCTTAAAAAGGTCAACATTGAGCTACCATATGATCCAGCAGGCCCACTCCTCCACCTATAATCTAGGAAGAGAGAATTGGAAAGACACAGGCAGGCAAATCTGCATTGCCCAGTATTACAATAGCCAAGATATGGAAGTAACCAAAAAGACCACCAACAGATGGGTGGGCAAAGAAGAACTCCTCCATGTACAGATGGAATATTCGCTAGTGAAAAAAATGAAACAATGCCATTTGCAGCACCATAGATGAGTCTAGACGTAATCACGCCACGTGTACTAAGTGAGAAAGCAAAAGGCACATATCCTATCATATCACTTTCAGGAGTTACTTAAAAATTGATACCAATGAAGATATTTCCACAGAGAAAGGCAATCACAGATTCATTACAAAACTTATGGTTCACCAAATAGAAAGGGATGAGGATTGGATACATTGCCATATTGGGGTTAACAGAGATATACAAACCATGTGAAATATATAACCCCCAAAGACGTACGGAAGACCAGGAGAAGACTACTCAACATTGTGTCATAACCTACATTGGCAAAGGATGCGAGGAAGAATAGATACACGTATATGTGTGAAAGAACCACATCTTGCACACCTAGAACAAACAAACCATTGTAATCAAATTTGCTGGGATAAAAAATAAAAAGTAAGTTACAAATACGAACAAGAAGTAATGAGACATAAAGTTAAAGGGCTTTTTCCTGGCACATTCCATTCTAATATACAACCTAGAACACCACTTCCATTAAGGCTCTGTTTCCCTAGGAACCAAATTTGGTAAAGGAGAAATGCTGCCACCTAGTGGCCGTTTCCTGCAAGAGCAGCTTTAAAGTCACAGCTAATGGTCACTTAACATTCACAAGGACTCAGGGCTGTAAAGGACACTTGCCCTAAATATTTGTGCTGAAGTAGGGAATGGACAAAAAATTCAAAACAGGCAAATGTTTCAAGAAGAGATTAGGAAGAGTTAAGTTTTACTCACACTCTTTGTAAAAAAAAGGAAAATGGATAAAAGCTCAACCTCAGGGAGTGTTAGACGCATGCAATCTAATCTACAAAAAGTTTCAACTTACACCAGTCGGCTGACCATCAGCAAAAAGTCTACAAACAATAAATGCTGAAGGGGTTTTAGAGAACTGTGTACCCTCTGCCTGCTGGTGAGACGTAAAGGGGTAACAGCCAATAATGAGAACAGAAAGGAGCTGCGTTTAAAAGTAAAAATGGAGGTACTATTCAATCCAGCAGGCGCACCATTGGACCTCTCACCTGAGAAGACAAGAATCGAGAAGACACAGGCCGCAAAAGCTGCAGTGCAGCCTTATTCACAATAGCCAAGACAGTGAAGCAATCAAAATGTCCAACAACAGGTAAATGGATAAAGAAGAAGTGGTCCGTGTACACAATGGAATATTAGCCATGGAAGACAATGAACCATTGCTCTTTGAGGCACCACAAATGAGTCTGGAGATAATCACGAAAGATGAGGTAAGTTGGAAAGCAAAAGACCTGTGTTCTATGATAGCACTTATAGGCGTTATCTAATAACTGACACAAATGAACATATTTCCACAGAGAAAGACACTCACAGATTTAGAAAACAAACTATGCTCATCTAAAACGACAGGTGGGGGGAATGGATAAATTAAGATTAGTGTTACTATACGTATACAAACACATATGATATACATATCTCAAAAAGACCAACCATATAGCAAGGGACGTCTGCGGAACCCTCTGTAACATTTTACATGGGAAGAGGATCTGTACTTGAATAGACATATATAATGTACAAATGAACCAGATTGTGTACACCTAGGACAAACAATATTCTAAGCTTTACCCCAATTAAAACACTTTTAAAAACCAAGAAGAAATAATGACACATAAACTTATGGGGGTTTCTCCACGCACATTCCAATGTAATTTACAACCTAGGAACACGACTTCCAGAAAGGCTCTGCTGCCCTACTCCCCAGATTTGGGAATGGAGAAATGCTGCCTCCTTGAGGCCACTTCCCACAACAGCAGCTTTAAACCCATTGCTAAAGGTCACTAAATATTCACCAAACTTGCAGTTCGGGAAATGACACCTGCTCTCTAAAAAAACGCTGGGGTGGAAAATCGACCAAATAACTCAAAAGAGGGCAACCTTCCAAGAAGACAATTTCAAGAGTTATATCGTACTGCCAATTGTTTCCTTTTTTTAACGGAAAAGAAAACGGCGGAGAAAAATGATGAGTTTTACGAATTTTCAAAGACATGCAAACCCAAATTACAAAAACCTATCAGCTCACAGCAGCCAGAAGGGCCATTAGCATCAATGCTGTAAACAATAAATGCTGAAGCGATTGTGGAGAAATGCGTACCCTCGATTCTAAGGGGGACGTGGTAAGAGCCACTAATGAAAACACAAAGAAGGTGCTTTGCAAAGGGAAACCCGGTGCTACCAGTCAATCAATCACACCCACTGCTGGGCCTATCACCTGAGAAAATGAGAATCAAAAAGTCACAGGCTGGCAATCCTGCACTCCAACAATATTTACCATAGCCAACACTTGGAAGCAATGAAAATGTCCATCAACCGAGGAATGCACAAAGAAGAAGTGGTCCACGTACACAGTGGAAAATTACTCCAATAAAAAATAAAAATTAAATTTAAAAATCCAACAAAAGTAAGGAGACATCAGCTTGTGTGGGTTTGTCCGGGCACACTCCACTCTAATTTATAACCGAGAAACACCACAGGCCGCCAGGGCTTTTCCCTAGTTCCCAGGGTGGGGAACATAGAAAGGCTGCCGCCCTCTGGCAGTTACCTGCAAAAGCAGTTTTAAAGCCTGTGCTAATGGTCATTTCATAGGAACAAGTACTGCAGAACTGTAAATGAAACCTGCCCTCAAAATGTCTTCAGGGAGGTAACGGCCAAAACATTTCAAAAGGTGACACGTACGTTTAGAGAACACTTTGAAGAACTAAGGGGTAATCACTGCTTGAAAAATAAAAAGGACATGCCTTAAAGCTCAATTTCAACGGATTATGAGGCACATGCGAATTCAACCACAAAGAGGTATCAGCTCACACTTGTCAGAATAACCATGAGCAAGAAAACTACAAACAATAAATGCTGAAGGTGTTGTGGAGAAATGCATACCCTCAACTTCAAGGGGGACGTAAGTTGGAAAGGGCCACGAATGAGAACAGAATGGAGGTGCCTTAAAAAGGTCAACATTGTGCTACCATATGATCCAGCAGGCCCACTCCTCCACCTATAATCTAAGAAGAGAGAATTGGAAAGACACAGGCAGGCAAATCTGCATTGCCCAGTATTACAATAGCCAAGATATGGAAGTAACCAAAAAGACCACCAACAGATGGGTGGGCAAAGAAGAACTCCTCCATGTACAGATGGAATATTCGCTAGTGAAAAAAATGAAACAATGCCATTTGCAGCACCATAGATGAGTCTAGACGTAATCACGCCACGTGTACTAAGTGAGAAAGCAAAAGGCACATATCCTATCATATCACTTTCAGGAGTTACTTAAAAATTGATACCAATGAAGATATTTCCACAGAGAAAGGCAATCACAGAGTCATTAAAAAACTTATGGTTCACCAAATAGAAAGGGATGAGGATTGGATACATTGCCATATTGGGGTTAACAGAGATATACAAACCATGTGAAATATATAACCCCCAAAGACGTACGGAAGACCAGGAGAAGACTACTCAACATTGTGTCATAACCTACATTGGCAAAGGATGCGAGGAAGAATAGATACATGTATATGTGTGAAAGAACCACATCTTGCACACCTAGAACAAACAAACCATTGTAATCAAATTTGCTGGGATAAAAAATAAAAAGTAAGTTACAAATACGAACAAGAAGTAATGAGACATAAAGTTAAAGGGCTTTTTCCTGGCACATTCCATTCTAATATACAACCTAGAACACCACTTCCATTAAGGCTCTGTTTCCCTAGGAACCAAATTTGGTAAAGGAGAAATGCTGCCACCTAGTGGCCGTTTCCTGCAAGAGCAGCTTTAAAGTCACAGCTAATGGTCACTTAACATTCACAAGGACTCAGGGCTGTAAAGGACACTTGCCCTAAATATTTGTGCTGAAGTAGGGAATGGACAAAAAATTCAAAACAGGCAAATGTTTCAAGAAGAGATTAGGAAGAGTTAAGTTTTACTCACACTCTTTGTAAAAAAAAGGAAAATGGATAAAAGCTCAACCTCAGGGAGTGTTAGACGCATGCAATCTAATCTACAAAAAGTTTCAACTTACACCAGTCGGCTGACCATCAGCAAAAAGTCTACAAACAATAAATGCTGAAGGGGTTTTAGAGAACTGTGTACCCTCTGCCTGCTGGTGAGACGTAAAGGGGTAACAGCCAATAATGAGAACAGAAAGGAGCTGCGTTTAAAAGTAAAAATGGAGGTACTATTCAATCCAGCAGGCGCACCATTGGACCTCTCACCTGAGAAGACAATCGAGAAGACACAGGCCGCAAAAGCTGCAGTGCAGCCTTATTCACAATAGCCAAGACAGTGAAGCAATCAAAATGTCCAACAACAGGTAAATGGATAAAGAAGAAGTGGTCCGTGTACACAATGGAATATTAGCCATGGAAGACAATGAACCATTGCTCTTTGAGGCACCACAAATGAGTCTGGAGATAATCACGAAAGATGAGGTAAGTTGGAAAGCAAAAGACCTGTGTTCTATGATAGCACTTATAGGCGTTATCTAATAACTGACACAAATGAACATATTTCCACAGAGAAAGACACTCACAGATTTAGAAAACAAACTATGCTCATCTAAAACGACAGGTGGGGGGAATGGATAAATTAAGATTAGTGTTACTATACGTATACAAACACATATGATATACATATCTCAAGAAGACCAACCATATAGCAAGGGAAGTCTGCGGAACCCTCTGTAACATTTTACATGGGAAGAGGATCTGTACTTGAATAGACATGTATAATGTACAAATGAACCAGATTGTGTACACCTAGGACAAACAATATTCTAAGCTTTACCCCAATTAAAACACTTTTAAAAACCAAGAAGAAATAATGACACATAAACTTATGGGGGTCTCTCCACGCACATTCCAATGTAATTTACAACCTAGGAACACGACTTCCAGAAAGGCTCTGCTGCCCTACTCCCCAGATTTGGGAATGGAGAAATGCTGCCTCCTTGAGGCCACTTCCCACAACAGCAGCTTTAAACCCATTGCTAAAGGTCACTAAATATTCACCAAACTTGCAGTTCGGGAAATGACACCTGCTCTCTAAAAAAACGCTGGGGTGGAAAATCGACCAAATAACTCAAAAGAGGGAAACCTTCCAAGAAGACAATTTCAAGAGTTATATCGTACTGCCAATTGTTTCCTTTTTTTAACGGAAAAGAAAACGGCGGAGAAAAATGATGAGTTTTACGAATTTTCAAAGACATGCAAACCCAAATTACAAAAACCTATCAGCTCACAGCAGCCAGAAGGGCCATTAGCATGAATGCTGTAAACAATAAATGCTGAAGCGATTGTGGAGAGATGCGTACCCTCGATTCTAAGGGGGACGTGGTAAGAGCCACTAATGAAAACACAAAGAAGGTGCTTTGAAAAGGGAAACACGGTGCTACCAGTCAATCAATCACACCCACTGCTGGGCCTATCACCTGAGAAAATGAGAATCAAAAAGTCACAGGCTGGCAATCCTGCACTCCAACAATATTTACCATAGCCAACACTTGGAAGCAATGAAAATGTCCATCAACCGAGGAATGCACAAAGAAGAAGTGGTCCACGTACACAGTGGAAAATTACTCCAATAAAAAATAAAAATTAAATTTAAAAATCCAACAAAAGTAAGGAGACATCAGCTTGTGTGGGTTTGTCCGGGCACACTCCACTCTAATTTATAACTGAGAAACACCACAGGCCGCCAGGGCTTTTCCCTAGTTCCCAGGGTGGGGAACATAGAAAGGCTGCCGCCCTCTGGCAGTTACCTGCAAAAGCAGTTTTAAAGCCTGTGCTAATGGTCATTTCATAGGAACAAGTACTGCAGAACTGTAAATGAAACCTGCCCTCAAAATGTCTTCAGGGAGGTAACGGCCAAAACATTTCAAAAGGTGACACGTACGTTTAGAGAACACTTTGAAGAACTAAGGGGTAATCACTGCTTGAAAAATAAAAAGGACATGCCTTAAAGCTCAATTTCAACGGATTATGAGGCACATGCGAATTCAACCACAAAGAGGTATCAGCTCACACTTGTCAGAATAACCATGAGCAAGAAAACTACAAACAATAAATGCTGAAGGTGTTGTGGAGAAATGCATACCCTCAACTTCAAGGGGGACGTAAGTTGGAAAGGGCCACGAATGAGAACAGAATGGAGGTGCCTTAAAAAGGTCAACATTGTGCTACCATATGATCCAGCAGGCCCACTCCTCCACCTATAATCTAAGAAGAGAGAATTGGAAAGACACAGGCAGGCAAATCTGCATTGCCCAGTATTACAATAGCCAAGATATGGAAGTAACCAAAAAGACCACCAACAGATGGGTGGGCAAAGAAGAACTCCTCCATGTACAGATGGAATATTCGCTAGTGAAAAAAATGAAACAATGCCATTTGCAGCACCATAGATGAGTCTAGACGTAATCACGCCACGTGTACTAAGTGAGAAAGCAAAAGGCACATATCCTATCATATCACTTTCAGGAGTTACTTAAAAATTGATACCAATGAAGATATTTCCACAGAGAAAGGCAATCACAGAGTCATTAAAAAACTTATGGTTCACCAAATAGAAAGGGATGAGGATTGGATACATTGCCATATTGGGGTTAACAGAGATATACAAACCATGTGAAATATATAACCCCCAAAGACGTACGGAAGACCAGGAGAAGACTACTCAACATTGTGTCATAACCTACATTGGCAAAGGATGCGAGGAAGAATAGATACATGTATATGTGTGAAAGAACCACATCTTGCACACCTAGAACAAACAAACCATTGTAATCAAATTTGCTGGGATAAAAAATAAAAAGTAAGTTACAAATACGAACAAGAAGTAATGAGACATAAAGTTAAAGGGCTTTTTCCTGGCACATTCCATTCTAATATACAACCTAGAACACCACTTCCATTAAGGCTCTGTTTCCCTAGGAACCAAATTTGGTAAAGGAGAAATGCTGCCACCTAGTGGCCGTTTCCTGCAAGAGCAGCTTTAAAGTCACAGCTAATGGTCACTTAACATTCACAAGGACTCAGGGCTGTAAAGGACACTTGCCCTAAATATTTGTGCTGAAGTAGGGAATGGACAAAAAATTCAAAACAGGCAAATGTTTCAAGAAGAGATTAGGAAGAGTTAAGTTTTACTCACACTCTTTGTAAAAAAAAAGGAAAATGGATAAAAGCTCAACCTCAGGGAGTGTTAGACGCATGCAATCTAATCTACAAAAAGTTTCAACTTACACCAGTCGGCTGACCATCAGCAAAAAGTCTACAAACAATAAATGCTGAGGGGGTTTTAGAGAACTGTGTACCCTCTGCCTGCTGGTGAGACGTAAAGGGGTAACAGCCAATAATGAGAACAGAAAGGAGCTGCGTTTAAAAGTAAAAATGGAGGTACTATTCAATCCAGCAGGCGCACCATTGGACCTCTCACCTGAGAAGACAATCGAGAAGACACAGGCCGCAAAAGCTGCAGTGCAGCCTTATTCACAATAGCCAAGACAGTGAAGCAATCAAAATGTCCAACAACAGGTAAATGGATAAAGAAGAAGTGGTCCGTGTACACAATGGAATATTAGCCATGGAAGACAATGAACCATTGCTCTTTGAGGCACCACAAATGAGTCTGGAGATAATCACGAAAGATGAGGTAAGTTGGAAAGCAAAAGACCTGTGTTCTATGATAGCACTTATAGGCGTTATCTAATAACTGACACAAATGAACATATTTCCACAGAGAAAGACACTCACAGATTTAGAAAACAAACTATGCTCATCTAAAACGACAGGTGGGGGGAATGGATAAATTAAGATTAGTGTTACTATACGTATACAAACACATATGATATACATATCTCAAGAAGACCAACCATATAGCAAGGGACGTCTGCGGAACCCTCTGTAACATTTTACATGGGAAGAGGATCTGTACTTGAATAGACATATATAATGTACAAATGAACCAGATTGTGTACACCTAGGACAAACAATATTCTAAGCTTTACCCCAATTAAAACACTTTTAAAAACCAAGAAGAAATAATGACACATAAACTTATGGGGGTTTCTCCACGCACATTCCAATGTAATTTACAACCTAGGAACACGACTTCCAGAAAGCCTCTGCTGCCCTACTCCCCAGATTTGGGAATGGAGAAATGCTGCCTCCTTGAGGCCACTTCCCACAACAGCAGCTTTAAACCCATTGCTAAAGGTCAATAATGTTCACCAAACTTGCAGTTCGGGAAATGACACCTGCTCTCTAAAAAAACGCTGGGGTGGAAAATCGACCAAATAACTCAAAAGAGGGCAACCTTCAAAGAAGACAATTTCAAGAGTTATATCGTACTGCCAATTGTTTCCTTTTTTTAACGGAAAAGAAAACGGCGGAGAAAAATGATGAGTTTTACGAATTTTCAAAGACATGCAAACCCAAATTACAAAAACCTATCAGCTCACAGCAGCCAGAAGGGCCATTAGCATGAATGCTGTAAACAATAAATGCTGAAGCGATTGTGGAGAAATGCGTACCCTCGATTCTAAGGGGGACGTGGTAAGAGCCACTAATGAAAACACAAAGAAGGTGCTTTGCAAAGGGAAACACGGTGCTACCAGTCAATCAATCACACCCACTGCTGGGCCTATCAGCTGAGAAAATGAGAATCAAAAAGTCACAGGCTGGCAATCCTGCACTCCAACAATATTTACCATAGCCAACACTTGGAAGCAATGAAAATGTCCATCAACCGAGGAATGCACAAAGAAGAAGTGGTCCACGTACACAGTGGAAAATTACTCCAATAAAAAATAAAAATTAAATTTAAAAATCCAACAAAAGTAAGGAGACATCAGCTTGTGTGGGTTTGTCCGGGCACACTCCACTCTAATTTATAACCGAGAAACACCACAGGCCGCCAGGGCTTTTCCCTAGTTCCCAGGGTGGGGAACATAGAAAGGCTGCCGCCCTCTGGCAGTTACCTGCAAAAGCAGTTTTAAAGCCTGTGCTAATGGTCATTTCATAGGAACAAGTACTGCAGAACTGTAAATGAAACCTGCCCTCAAAATGTCTTCAGGGAGGTAACGGCCAAAACATTTCAAAAGGTGACACGTACGTTTAGAGAACACTTTGAAGAACTAAGGGGTAATCACTGCTTGAAAAATAAAAAGGACATGCCTTAAAGCTCAATTTCAACGGATTATGAGGCACATGCGAATTCAACCACAAAGAGGTATCAGCTCACACTTGTCAGAATAACCATGAGCAAGAAAACTACAAACAATAAATGCTGAAGGTGTTGTGGAGAAATGCATACCCTCAACTTCAAGGGGGACGGAAGTTGGAAAGGGCCACGAATGAGAACAGAATGGAGGTGCCTTAAAAAGGTCAACATTGAGCTACCATATGATCCAGCAGGCCCACTCCTCCACCTATAATCTAGGAAGAGAGAATTGGAAAGACACAGGCAGGCAAATCTGCATTGCCCAGTATTACAATAGCCAAGATATGGAAGTAACCAAAAAGACCACCAACAGATGGGTGGGCAAAGAAGAACTCCTCCATGTACAGATGGAATATTCGCTAGTGAAAAAAATGAAACAATGCCATTTGCAGCACCATAGATGAGTCTAGACGTAATCACGCCACGTGTACTAAGTGAGAAAGCAAAAGGCACATATCCTATCATATCACTTTCAGGAGTTACTTAAAAATTGATACCAATGAAGATATTTCCACAGAGAAAGGCAATCACAGATTCATTACAAAACTTATGGTTCACCAAATAGAAAGGGATGAGGATTGGATACATTGCCATATTGGGGTTAACAGAGATATACAAACCATGTGAAATATATAACCCCCAAAGACGTACGGAAGACCAGGAGAAGACTACTCAACATTGTGTCATAACCTACATTGGCAAAGGATGCGAGGAAGAATAGATACACGTATATGTGTGAAAGAACCACATCTTGCACACCTAGAACAAACAAACCATTGTAATCAAATTTGCTGGGATAAAAAATAAAAAGTAAGTTACAAATACGAACAAGAAGTAATGAGACATAAAGTTAAAGGGCTTTTTCCTGGCACATTCCATTCTAATATACAACCTAGAACACCACTTCCATTAAGGCTCTGTTTCCCTAGGAACCAAATTTGGTAAAGGAGAAATGCTGCCACCTAGTGGCCGTTTCCTGCAAGAGCAGCTTTAAAGTCACAGCTAATGGTCACTTAACATTCACAAGGACTCAGGGCTGTAAAGGACACTTGCCCTAAATATTTGTGCTGAAGTAGGGAATGGACAAAAAATTCAAAACAGGCAAATGTTTCAAGAAGAGATTAGGAAGAGTTAAGTTTTACTCACACTCTTTTTAAAAAAAAGGAAAATGGATAAAAGCTCAACCTCAGGGAGTGTTAGACGCATGCAATCTAATCTACAAAAAGTTTCAACTTACACCAGTCGGCTGACCATCAGCAAAAAGTCTACAAACAATAAATGCTGAAGGGGTTTTAGAGAACTGTGTACCCTCTGCCTGCTGGTGAGACGTAAAGGGGTAACAGCCAATAATGAGAACAGAAAGGAGCTGCGTTTAAAAGTAAAAATGGAGGTACTATTCAATCCAGCAGGCGCACCATTGGACCTCTCACCTGAGAAGACAAGAATCGAGAAGACACAGGCCGCAAAAGCTGCAGTGCAGCCTTATTCACAATAGCCAAGACAGTGAAGCAATCAAAATGTCCAACAACAGGTAAATGGATAAAGAAGAAGTGGTCCGTGTACACAATGGAATATTAGCCATGGAAGACAATGAACCATTGCTCTTTGAGGCACCACAAATGAGTCTGGAGATAATCACGAAAGATGAGGTAAGTTGGAAAGCAAAAGACCTGTGTTCTATGATAGCACTTATAGGCGTTATCTAATAACTGACACAAATGAACATATTTCCACAGAGAAAGACACTCACAGATTTAGAAAACAAACTATGCTCATCTAAAACGACAGGTGGGGGGAATGGATAAATTAAGATTAGTGTTACTATACGTATACAAACACATATGATATACATATCTCAAAAAGACCAACCATATAGCAAGGGACGTCTGCGGAACCCTCTGTAACATTTTACATGGGAAGAGGATCTGTACTTGAATAGACATATATAATGTACAAATGAACCAGATTGTGTACACCTAGGACAAACAATATTCTAAGCTTTACCCCAATTAAAACACTTTTAAAAACCAAGAAGAAATAATGACACATAAACTTATGGGGGTTTCTCCACGCACATTCCAATGTAATTTACAACCTAGGAACACGACTTCCAGAAAGGCTCTGCTGCCCTACTCCCCAGATTTGGGAATGGAGAAATGCTGCCTCCTTGAGGCCACTTCCCACAACAGCAGCTTTAAACCCATTGCTAAAGGTCACTAAATATTCACCAAACTTGCAGTTCGGGAAATGACACCTGCTCTCTAAAAAAACGCTGGGGTGGAAAATCGACCAAATAACTCAAAAGAGGGCAACCTTCCAAGAAGACAATTTCAAGAGTTATATCGTACTGCCAATTGTTTCCTTTTTTTAACGGAAAAGAAAACGGCGGAGAAAAATGATGAGTTTTACGAATTTTCAAAGACATGCAAACCCAAATTACAAAAACCTATCAGCTCACAGCAGCCAGAAGGGCCATTAGCATCAATGCTGTAAACAATAAATGCTGAAGCGATTGTGGAGAAATGCGTACCCTCGATTCTAAGGGGGACGTGGTAAGAGCCACTAATGAAAACACAAAGAAGGTGCTTTGCAAAGGGAAACCCGGTGCTACCAGTCAATCAATCACACCCACTGCTGGGCCTATCACCTGAGAAAATGAGAATCAAAAAGTCACAGGCTGGCAATCCTGCACTCCAACAATATTTACCATAGCCAACACTTGGAAGCAATGAAAATGTCCATCAACCGAGGAATGCACAAAGAAGAAGTGGTCCACGTACACAGTGGAAAATTACTCCAATAAAAAATAAAAATTAAATTTAAAAATCCAACAAAAGTAAGGAGACATCAGCTTGTGTGGGTTTGTCCGGGCACACTCCACTCTAATTTATAACCGAGAAACACCACAGGCCGCCAGGGCTTTTCCCTAGTTCCCAGGGTGGGGAACATAGAAAGGCTGCCGCCCTCTGGCAGTTACCTGCAAAAGCAGTTTTAAAGCCTGTGCTAATGGTCATTTCATAGGAACAAGTACTGCAGAACTGTAAATGAAACCTGCCCTCAAAATGTCTTCAGGGAGGTAACGGCCAAAACATTTCAAAAGGTGACACGTACGTTTAGAGAACACTTTGAAGAACTAAGGGGTAATCACTGCTTGAAAAATAAAAAGGACATGCCTTAAAGCTCAATTTCAACGGATTATGAGGCACATGCGAATTCAACCACAAAGAGGTATCAGCTCACACTTGTCAGAATAACCATGAGCAAGAAAACTACAAACAATAAATGCTGAAGGTGTTGTGGAGAAATGCATACCCTCAACTTCAAGGGGGACGGAAGTTGGAAAGGGCCACGAATGAGAACAGAATGGAGGTGCCTTAAAAAGGTCAACATTGAGCTACCATATGATCCAGCAGGCCCATTCCTCCACCTATAATCTAGGAAGAGAGAATTGGAAAGACACAGGCAGGCAAATCTGCATTGCCCAGTATTACAATAGCCAAGATATGGAAGTAACCAAAAAGACCACCAACAGATGGGTGGGCAAAGAAGAACTCCTCCATGTACAGATGGAATATTCGCTAGTGAAAAAAATGAAACAATGCCATTTGCAGCACCATAGATGAGTCTAGACGTAATCACGCCACGTGTACTAAGTGAGAAAGCAAAAGGCACATATCCTATCATATCACTTTCAGGAGTTACTTAAAAATTGATACCAATGAAGATATTTCCACAGAGAAAGGCAATCACAGATTCATTACAAAACTTATGGTTCACCAAATAGAAAGGGATGAGGATTGGATACATTGCCATATTGGGGTTAACAGAGATATACAAACCATGTGAAATATATAACCCCCAAAGACGTACGGAAGACCAGGAGAAGACTACTCAACATTGTGTCATAACCTACATTGGCAAAGGATGCGAGGAAGAATAGATACACGTATATGTGTGAAAGAACCACATCTTGCACACCTAGAACAAACAAACCATTGTAATCAAATTTGCTGGGATAAAAAATAAAAAGTAAGTTACAAATACGAACAAGAAGTAATGAGACATAAAGTTAAAGGGCTTTTTCCTGGCACATTCCATTCTAATATACAACCTAGAACACCACTTCCATTAAGGCTCTGTTTCCCTAGGAACCAAATTTGGTAAAGGAGAAATGCTGCCACCTAGTGGCCGTTTCCTGCAAGAGCAGCTTTAAAGTCACAGCTAATGGTCACTTAACATTCACAAGGACTCAGGGCTGTAAAGGACACTTGCCCTAAATATTTGTGCTGAAGTAGGGAATGGACAAAAAATTCAAAACAGGCAAATGTTTCAAGAAGAGATTAGGAAGAGTTAAGTTTTACTCACACTCTTTTTAAAAAAAAGGAAAATGGATAAAAGCTCAACCTCAGGGAGTGTTAGACGCATGCAATCTAATCTACAAAAAGTTTCAACTTACACCAGTCGGCTGACCATCAGCAAAAAGTCTACAAACAATAAATGCTGAAGGGGTTTTAGAGAACTGTGTACCCTCTGCCTGCTGGTGAGACGTAAAGGGGTAACAGCCAATAATGAGAACAGAAAGGAGCTGCGTTTAAAAGTAAAAATGGAGGTACTATTCAATCCAGCAGGCGCACCATTGGACCTCTCACCTGAGAAGACAAGAATCGAGAAGACACAGGCCGCAAAAGCTGCAGTGCAGCCTTATTCACAATAGCCAAGACAGTGAAGCAATCAAAATGTCCAACAACAGGTAAATGGATAAAGAAGAAGTGGTCCGTGTACACAATGGAATATTAGCCATGGAAGACAATGAACCATTGCTCTTTGAGGCACCACAAATGAGTCTGGAGATAATCACGAAAGATGAGGTAAGTTGGAAAGCAAAAGACCTGTGTTCTATGATAGCACTTATAGGCGTTATCTAATAACTGACACAAATGAACATATTTCCACAGAGAAAGACACTCACAGATTTAGAAAACAAACTATGCTCATCTAAAACGACAGGTGGGGGGAATGGATAAATTAAGATTAGTGTTACTATACGTATACAAACACATATGATATACATATCTCAAAAAGACCAACCATATAGCAAGGGACGTCTGCGGAACCCTCTGTAACATTTTACATGGGAAGAGGATCTGTACTTGAATAGACATATATAATGTACAAATGAACCAGATTGTGTACACCTAGGACAAACAATATTCTAAGCTTTACCCCAATTAAAACACTTTTAAAAACCAAGAAGAAATAATGACACATAAACTTATGGGGGTCTCTCCACGCACATTCCAATGTAATTTACAACCTAGGAACACGACTTCCAGAAAGGCTCTGCTGCCCTACTCCCCAGATTTGGGAATGGAGAAATGCTGCCTCCTTGAGGCCACTTCCCACAACAGCAGCTTTAAACCCATTGCTAAAGGTCACTAAATATTCACCAAACTTGCAGTTCGGGAAATGACACCTGCTCTCTAAAAAAACGCTGGGGTGGAAAATCGACCAAATAACTCAAAAGAGGGCAACCTTCCAAGAAGACAATTTCAAGAGTTATATCGTACTGCCAATTGTTTCCTTTTTTTAACGGAAAAGAAAACGGCGGAGAAAAATGATGAGTTTTACGAATTTTCAAAGACATGCAAACCCAAATTACAAAAACCTATCAGCTCACAGCAGCCAGAAGGGCCATTAGCATCAATGCTGTAAACAATAAATGCTGAAGCGATTGTGGAGAAATGCGTACCCTCGATTCTAAGGGGGACGTGGTAAGAGCCACTAATGAAAACACAAAGAAGGTGCTTTGCAAAGGGAAACCCGGTGCTACCAGTCAATCAATCACACCCACTGCTGGGCCTATCACCTGAGAAAATGAGAATCAAAAAGTCACAGGCTGGCAATCCTGCACTCCAACAATATTTACCATAGCCAACACTTGGAAGCAATGAAAATGTCCATCAACCGAGGAATGCACAAAGAAGAAGTGGTCCACGTACACAGTGGAAAATTACTCCAATAAAAAATAAAAATTAAATTTAAAAATCCAACAAAAGTAAGGAGACATCAGCTTGTGTGGGTTTGTCCGGGCACACTCCACTCTAATTTATAACCGAGAAACACCACAGGCCGCCAGGGCTTTTCCCTAGTTCCCAGGGTGGGGAACATAGAAAGGCTGCCGCCCTCTGGCAGTTACCGGCAAAAGCAGTTTTAAAGCCTGTGCTAATGGTCATTTCATAGGAACAAGTACTGCAGAACTGTAAATGAAACCTGCCCTCAAAATGTCTTCAGGGAGGTAACGGCCAAAACATTTCAAAAGGTGACACGTACGTTAAGAGAACACTTTGAAGAACTAAGGGGTAATCAGTGCTTGAAAAATAAAAAGGACATGCCTTAAAGCTCAATTTCAACGGATTATGAGGCACATGCGAATTCAACCACAAAGAGGTATCAGCTCACACTTGTCAGAATAACCATGAGCAAGAAAACTACAAACAATAAATGCTGAAGGTGTTGTGGAGAAATGCATACCCTCAACTTCAAGGGGGACGTAAGTTGGAAAGGGCCACGAATGAGAACAGAATGGAGGTGCCTTAAAAAGGTAAACATTGAGCTACCATATGATCCAGCAGGCCCACTCCTCCACCTATAATCTAGGAAGAGAGAATTGGAAAGACACAGGCAGGCAAATCTGCATTGCCCAGTATTACAATAGCCAAGATATGGAAGTAACCAAAAAGACCACCAACAGATGGGTGGGCAAAGAAGAACTCCTCCATGTACAGATGGAATATTCGCTAGTGAAAAAAATGAAACAATGCCATTTGCAGCACCATAGATGAGTCTAGACGTAATCACGCCACGTGTACTAAGTGAGAAAGCAAAAGGCACATATCCTATCATATCACTTTCAGGAGTTACTTAAAAATTGATACCAATGAAGATATTTCCACAGAGAAAGGCAATCACAGATTCATTACAAAACTTATGGTTCACCAAATAGAAAGGGATGAGGATTGGATACATTGCCATATTGGGGTTAACAGAGATATACAAACCATGTGAAATATATAACCCCCAAAGACGTACGGAAGACCAGGAGAAGACTACTCAACATTGTGTCATAACCTACATTGGCAAAGGATGCGAGGAAGAATAGATACACGTATATGTGTGAAAGAACCACATCTTGCACACCTAGAACAAACAAACCATTGTAATCAAATTTGCTGGGATAAAAAATAAAAAGTAAGTTACAAATACGAACAAGAAGTAATGAGACATAAAGTTAAAGGGCTTTTTCCTGGCACATTCCATTCTAATATACAACCTAGAACACCACTTCCATTAAGGCTCTGTTTCCCTAGGAACCAAATTTGGTAAAGGAGAAATGCTGCCACCTAGTGGCCGTTTCCTGCAAGAGCAGCTTTAAAGTCACAGCTAATGGTCACTTAACATTCACAAGGACTCAGGGCTGTAAAGGACACTTGCCCTAAATATTTGTGCTGAAGTAGGGAATGGACAAAAAATTCAAAACAGGCAAATGTTTCAAGAAGAGATTAGGAAGAGTTAAGTTTTACTCACACTCTTTTTAAAAAAAAGGAAAATGGATAAAAGCTCAACCTCAGGGAGTGTTAGACGCATGCAATCTAATCTACAAAAAGTTTCAACTTACACCAGTCGGCTGACCATCAGCAAAAAGTCTACAAACAATAAATGCTGAAGGGGTTTTAGAGAACTGTGTACCCTCTGCCTGCTGGTGAGACGTAAAGGGGTAACAGCCAATAATGAGAACAGAAAGGAGCTGCGTTTAAAAGTAAAAATGGAGGTACTATTCAATCCAGCAGGCGCACCATTGGACCTCTCACCTGAGAAGACAAGAATCGAGAAGACACAGGCCGCAAAAGCTGCAGTGCAGCCTTATTCACAATAGCCAAGACAGTGAAGCAATCAAAATGTCCAACAACAGGTAAATGGATAAAGAAGAAGTGGTCCGTGTACACAATGGAATATTAGCCATGGAAGACAATGAACCATTGCTCTTTGAGGCACCACAAATGAGTCTGGAGATAATCACGAAAGATGAGGTAAGTTGGAAAGCAAAAGACCTGTGTTCTATGATAGCACTTATAGGCGTTATCTAATAACTGACACAAATGAACATATTTCCACAGAGAAAGACACTCACAGATTTAGAAAACAAACTATGCTCATCTAAAACGACAGGTGGGGGGAATGGATAAATTAAGATTAGTGTTACTATACGTATACAAACACATATGATATACATATCTCAAAAACACCAACCATATAGCAAGGGACGTCTGCGGAACCCTCTGTAACATTTTACATGGGAAGAGGATCTGTACTTGAATAGACATATATAATGTACAAATGAACCAGATTGTGTACACCTAGGACAAACAATATTCTAAGCTTTACCCCAATTAAAACACTTTTAAAAACCAAGAAGAAATAATGACACATAAACTTATGGGGGTTTCTCCACGCACATTCCAATGTAATTTACAACCTAGGAACACGACTTCCAGAAAGGCTCTGCTGCCCTACTCCCCAGATTTGGGAATGGAGAAATGCTGCCTCCTTGAGGCCACTTCCCACAACAGCAGCTTTAAACCCATTGCTAAAGGTCACTAAATATTCACCAAACTTGCAGTTCGGGAAATGACACCTGCTCTCTAAAAAAACGCTGGGGTGGAAAATCGACCAAATAACTCAAAAGAGGGCAACCTTCCAAGAAGACAATTTCAAGAGTTATATCGTACTGCCAATTGTTTCCTTTTTTTAACGGAAAAGAAAACGGCGGAGAAAAATGATGAGTTTTACGAATTTTCAAAGACATGCAAACCCAAATTACAAAAACCTATCAGCTCACAGCAGCCAGAAGGGCCATTAGCATCAATGCTGTAAACAATAAATGCTGAAGCGATTGTGGAGAAATGCGTACCCTCGATTCTAAGGGGGACGTGGTAAGAGCCACTAATGAAAACACAAAGAAGGTGCTTTGCAAAGGGAAACACGGTGCTACCAGTCAATCAATCACACCCACTGCTGGGCCTATCACCTGAGAAAATGAGAATCAAAAAGTCACAGGCTGGCAATCCTGCACTCCAACAATATTTACCATAGCCAACACTTGGAAGCAATGAAAATGTCCATCAACCGAGGAATGCACAAAGAAGAAGTGGTCCACGTACACAGTGGAAAATTACTCCAATAAAAAATAAAAATTAAATTTAAAAATCCAACAAAAGTAAGGAGACATCAGCTTGTGTGGGTTTGTCCGGGCACACTCCACTCTAATTTATAACCGAGAAACACCACAGGCCGCCAGGGCTTTTCCCTAGTTCCCAGGGTGGGGAACATAGAAAGGCTGCCGCCCTCTGGCAGTTACCGGCAAAAGCAGTTTTAAAGCCTGTGCTAATGGTCATTTCATAGGAACAAGTACTGCAGAACTGTAAATGAAACCTGCCCTCAAAATGTCTTCAGGGAGGTAACGGCCAAAACATTTCAAAAGGTGACACGTACGTTAAGAGAACACTTTGAAGAACTAAGGGGTAATCACTGCTTGAAAAATAAAAAGGACATGCCTTAAAGCTCAATTTCAACGGATTATGAGGCACATGCGAATTCAACCACAAAGAGGTATCAGCTCACACTTGTCAGAATAACCATGAGCAAGAAAACTACAAACAATAAATGCTGAAGGTGTTGTGGAGAAATGCATACCCTCAACTTCAAGGGGGACGTAAGTTGGAAAGGGCCACGAATGAGAACAGAATGGAGGTGCCTTAAAAAGGTAAACATTGAGCTACCATATGATCCAGCAGGCCCACTCCTCCACCTATAATCTAGGAAGAGAGAATTGGAAAGACACAGGCAGGCAAATCTGCATTGCCCAGTATTACAATAGCCAAGATATGGAAGTAACCAAAAAGACCACCAACAGATGGGTGGGCAAAGAAGAACTCCTCCATGTACAGATGGAATATTCGCTAGTGAAAAAAATGAAACAATGCCATTTGCAGCACCATAGATGAGTCTAGACGTAATCACGCCACGTGTACTAAGTGAGAAAGCAAAAGGCACATATCCTATCATATCACTTTCAGGAGTTACTTAAAAATTGATACCAATGAAGATATTTCCACAGAGAAAGGCAATCACAGATTCATTACAAAACTTATGGTTCACCAAATAGAAAGGGATGAGGATTGGATACATTGCCATATTGGGGTTAACAGAGATATACAAACCATGTGAAATATATAACCCCCAAAGACGTACGGAAGACCAGGAGAAGACTACTCAACATTGTGTCATAACCTACATTGGCAAAGGATGCGAGGAAGAATAGATACACGTATATGTGTGAAAGAACCACATCTTGCACACCTAGAACAAACAAACCATTGTAATCAAATTTGCTGGGATAAAAAATAAAAAGTAAGTTACAAATACGAACAAGAAGTAATGAGACATAAAGTTAAAGGGCTTTTTCCTGGCACATTCCATTCTAATATACAACCTAGAACACCACTTCCATTAAGGCTCTGTTTCCCTAGGAACCAAATTTGGTAAAGGAGAAATGCTGCCACCTAGTGGCCGTTTCCTGCAAGAGCAGCTTTAAAGTCACAGCTAATGGTCACTTAACATTCACAAGGACTCAGGGCTGTAAAGGACACTTGCCCTAAATATTTGTGCTGAAGTAGGGAATGGACAAAAAATTCAAAACAGGCAAATGTTTCAAGAAGAGATTAGGAAGAGTTAAGTTTTACTCACACTCTTTTTAAAAAAAAGGAAAATGGATAAAAGCTCAACCTCAGGGAGTGTTAGACGCATGCAATCTAATCTACAAAAAGTTTCAACTTACACCAGTCGGCTGACCATCAGCAAAAAGTCTACAAACAATAAATGCTGAAGGGGTTTTAGAGAACTGTGTACCCTCTGCCTGCTGGTGAGACGTAAAGGGGTAACAGCCAATAATGAGAACAGAAAGGAGCTGCGTTTAAAAGTAAAAATGGAGGTACTATTCAATCCAGCAGGCGCACCATTGGACCTCTCACCTGAGAAGACAAGAATCGAGAAGACACAGGCCGCAAAAGCTGCAGTGCAGCCTTATTCACAATAGCCAAGACAGTGAAGCAATCAAAATGTCCAACAACAGGTAAATGGATAAAGAAGAAGTGGTCCGTGTACACAATGGAATATTAGCCATGGAAGACAATGAACCATTGCTCTTTGAGGCACCACAAATGAGTCTGGAGATAATCACGAAAGATGAGGTAAGTTGGAAAGCAAAAGACCTGTGTTCTATGATAGCACTTATAGGCGTTATCTAATAACTGACACAAATGAACATATTTCCACAGAGAAAGACACTCACAGATTTAGAAAACAAACTATGCTCATCTAAAACGACAGGTGGGGGGAATGGATAAATTAAGATTAGTGTTACTATACGTATACAAACACATATGATATACATATCTCAAAAAGACCAACCATATAGCAAGGGACGTCTGCGGAACCCTCTGTAACATTTTACATGGGAAGAGGATCTGTACTTGAATAGACATATATAATGTACAAATGAACCAGATTGTGTACACCTAGGACAAACAATATTCTAAGCTTTACCCCAATTAAAACACTTTTAAAAACCAAGAAGAAATAATGACACATAAACTTATGGGGGTCTCTCCACGCACATTCCAATGTAATTTACAACCTAGGAACACGACTTCCAGAAAGGCTCTGCTGCCCTACTCCCCAGATTTGGGAATGGAGAAATGCTGCCTCCTTGAGGCCACTTCCCACAACAGCAGCTTTAAACCCATTGCTAAAGGTCACTAAATATTCACCAAACTTGCAGTTCGGGAAATGACACCTGCTCTCTAAAAAAACGCTGGGGTGGAAAATCGACCAAATAACTCAAAAGAGGGCAACCTTCCAAGAAGACAATTTCAAGAGTTATATCGTACTGCCAATTGTTTCCTTTTTTTAACGGAAAAGAAAACGGCGGAGAAAAATGATGAGTTTTACGAATTTTCAAAGACATGCAAACCCAAATTACAAAAACCTATCAGCTCACAGCAGCCAGAAGGGCCATTAGCATCAATGCTGTAAACAATAAATGCTGAAGCGATTGTGGAGAAATGCGTACCCTCGATTCTAAGGGGGACGTGGTAAGAGCCACTAATGAAAACACAAAGAAGGTGCTTTGCAAAGGGAAACACGGTGCTACCAGTCAATCAATCACACCCACTGCTGGGCCTATCACCTGAGAAAATGAGAATCAAAAAGTCACAGGCTGGCAATCCTGCACTCCAACAATATTTACCATAGCCAACACTTGGAAGCAATGAAAATGTCCATCAACCGAGGAATGCACAAAGAAGAAGTGGTCCACGTACACAGTGGAAAATTACTCCAATAAAAAATAAAAATTAAATTTAAAAATCCAACAAAAGTAAGGAGACATCAGCTTGTGTGGGTTTGTCCGGGCACACTCCACTCTAATTTATAACCGAGAAACACCACAGGCCGCCAGGGCTTTTCCCTAGTTCCCAGGGTGGGGAACATAGAAAGGCTGCCGCCCTCTGGCAGTTACCGGCAAAAGCAGTTTTAAAGCCTGTGCTAATGGTCATTTCATAGGAACAAGTACTGCAGAACTGTAAATGAAACCTGCCCTCAAAATGTCTTCAGGGAGGTAACGGCCAAAACATTTCAAAAGGTGACACGTACGTTAAGAGAACACTTTGAAGAACTAAGGGGTAATCACTGCTTGAAAAATAAAAAGGACATGCCTTAAAGCTCAATTTCAACGGATTATGAGGCACATGCGAATTCAACCACAAAGAGGTATCAGCTCACACTTGTCAGAATAACCATGAGCAAGAAAACTACAAACAATAAATGCTGAAGGTGTTGTGGAGAAATGCATACCCTCAACTTCAAGGGGGACGTAAGTTGGAAAGGGCCACGAATGAGAACAGAATGGAGGTGCCTTAAAAAGGTAAACATTGAGCTACCATATGATCCAGCAGGCCCACTCCTCCACCTATAATCTAGGAAGAGAGAATTGGAAAGACACAGGCAGGCAAATCTGCATTGCCCAGTATTACAATAGCCAAGATATGGAAGTAACCAAAAAGACCACCAACAGATGGGTGGGCAAAGAAGAACTCCTCCATGTACAGATGGAATATTCGCTAGTGAAAAAAATGAAACAATGCCATTTGCAGCACCATAGATGAGTCTAGACGTAATCACGCCACGTGTACTAAGTGAGAAAGCAAAAGGCACATATCCTATCATATCACTTTCAGGAGTTACTTAAAAATTGATACCAATGAAGATATTTCCACAGAGAAAGGCAATCACAGATTCATTACAAAACTTATGGTTCACCAAATAGAAAGGGATGAGGATTGGATACATTGCCATATTGGGGTTAACAGAGATATACAAACCATGTGAAATATATAACCCCCAAAGACGTACGGAAGACCAGGAGAAGACTACTCAACATTGTGTCATAACCTACATTGGCAAAGGATGCGAGGAAGAATAGATACACGTATATGTGTGAAAGAACCACATCTTGCACACCTAGAACAAACAAACCATTGTAATCAAATTTGCTGGGATAAAAAATAAAAAGTAAGTTACAAATACGAACAAGAAGTAATGAGACATAAAGTTAAAGGGCTTTTTCCTGGCACATTCCATTCTAATATACAACCTAGAACACCACTTCCATTAAGGCTCTGTTTCCCTAGGAACCAAATTTGGTAAAGGAGAAATGCTGCCACCTAGTGGCCGTTTCCTGCAAGAGCAGCTTTAAAGTCACAGCTAATGGTCACTTAACATTCACAAGGACTCAGGGCTGTAAAGGACACTTGCCCTAAATATTTGTGCTGAAGTAGGGAATGGACAAAAAATTCAAAACAGGCAAATGTTTCAAGAAGAGATTAGGAAGAGTTAAGTTTTACTCACACTCTTTTTAAAAAAAAGGAAAATGGATAAAAGCTCAACCTCAGGGAGTGTTAGACGCATGCAATCTAATCTACAAAAAGTTTCAACTTACACCAGTCGGCTGACCATCAGCAAAAAGTCTACAAACAATAAATGCTGAAGGGGTTTTAGAGAACTGTGTACCCTCTGCCTGCTGGTGAGACGTAAAGGGGTAACAGCCAATAATGAGAACAGAAAGGAGCTGCGTTTAAAAGTAAAAATGGAGGTACTATTCAATCCAGCAGGCGCACCATTGGACCTCTCACCTGAGAAGACAAGAATCGAGAAGACACAGGCCGCAAAAGCTGCAGTGCAGCCTTATTCACAATAGCCAAGACAGTGAAGCAATCAAAATGTCCAACAACAGGTAAATGGATAAAGAAGAAGTGGTCCGTGTACACAATGGAATATTAGCCATGGAAGACAATGAACCATTGCTCTTTGAGGCACCACAAATGAGTCTGGAGATAATCACGAAAGATGAGGTAAGTTGGAAAGCAAAAGACCTGTGTTCTATGATAGCACTTATAGGCGTTATCTAATAACTGACACAAATGAACATATTTCCACAGAGAAAGACACTCACAGATTTAGAAAACAAACTATGCTCATCTAAAACGACAGGTGGGGGGAATGGATAAATTAAGATTAGTGTTACTATACGTATACAAACACATATGATATACATATCTCAAAAAGACCAACCATATAGCAAGGGACGTCTGCGGAACCCTCTGTAACATTTTACATGGGAAGAGGATCTGTACTTGAATAGACATATATAATGTACAAATGAACCAGATTGTGTACACCTAGGACAAACAATATTCTAAGCTTTACCCCAATTAAAACACTTTTAAAAACCAAGAAGAAATAATGACACATAAACTTATGGGGGTCTCTCCACGCACATTCCAATGTAATTTACAACCTAGGAACACGACTTCCAGAAAGGCTCTGCTGCCCTACTCCCCAGATTTGGGAATGGAGAAATGCTGCCTCCTTGAGGCCACTTCCCACAACAGCAGCTTTAAACCCATTGCTAAAGGTCACTAAATATTCACCAAACTTGCAGTTCGGGAAATGACACCTGCTCTCTAAAAAAACGCTGGGGTGGAAAATCGACCAAATAACTCAAAAGAGGGCAACCTTCCAAGAAGACAATTTCAAGAGTTATATCGTACTGCCAATTGTTTCCTTTTTTTAACGGAAAAGAAAACGGCGGAGAAAAATGATGAGTTTTACGAATTTTCAAAGACATGCAAACCCAAATTACAAAAACCTATCAGCTCACAGCAGCCAGAAGGGCCATTAGCATCAATGCTGTAAACAATAAATGCTGAAGCGATTGTGGAGAAATGCGTACCCTCGATTCTAAGGGGGACGTGGTAAGAGCCACTAATGAAAACACAAAGAAGGTGCTTTGCAAAGGGAAACACGGTGCTACCAGTCAATCAATCACACCCACTGCTGGGCCTATCACCTGAGAAAATGAGAATCAAAAAGTCACAGGCTGGCAATCCTGCACTCCAACAATATTTACCATAGCCAACACTTGGAAGCAATGAAAATGTCCATCAACCGAGGAATGCACAAAGAAGAAGTGGTCCACGTACACAGTGGAAAATTACTCCAATAAAAAATAAAAATTAAATTTAAAAATCCAACAAAAGTAAGGAGACATCAGCTTGTGTGGGTTTGTCCGGGCACACTCCACTCTAATTTATAACCGAGAAACACCACAGGCCGCCAGGGCTTTTCCCTAGTTCCCAGGGTGGGGAACATAGAAAGGCTGCCGCCCTCTGGCAGTTACCTGCAAAAGCAGTTTTAAAGCCTGTGCTAATGGTCATTTCATAGGAACAAGTACTGCAGAACTGTAAATGAAACCTGCCCTCAAAATGTCTTCAGGGAGGTAACGGCCAAAACATTTCAAAAGGTGACACGTACGTTAAGAGAACACTTTGAAGAACTAAGGGGTAATCACTGCTTGAAAAATAAAAAGGACATGCCTTAAAGCTCAATTTCAACGGATTATGAGGCACATGCGAATTCAACCACAAAGAGGTATCAGCTCACACTTGTCAGAATAACCATGAGCAAGAAAACTACAAACAATAAATGCTGAAGGTGTTGTGGAGAAATGCATACCCTCAACTTCAAGGGGGACGTAAGTTGGAAAGGGCCACGAATGAGAACAGAATGGAGGTGCCTTAAAAAGGTAAACATTGTGCTACCATATGATCCAGCAGGCCCACTCCTCCACCTATAATCTAAGAAGAGAGAATTGGAAAGACACAGGCAGGCAAATCTGCATTGCCCAGTATTACAATAGCCAAGATATGGAAGTAACCAAAAAGACCACCAACAGATGGGTGGGCAAAGAAGAACTCCTCCATGTACAGATGGAATATTCGCTAGTGAAAAAAATGAAACAATGCCATTTGCAGCACCATAGATGAGTCTAGACGTAATCACGCCACGTGTACTAAGTGAGAAAGCAAAAGGCACATATCCTATCATATCACTTTCAGGAGTTACTTAAAAATTGATACCAATGAAGATATTTCCACAGAGAAAGGCAATCACAGATTCATTACAAAACTTATGGTTCACCAAATAGAAAGGGATGAGGATTGGATACATTGCCATATTGGGGTTAACAGAGATATACAAACCATGTGAAATATATAACCCCCAAAGACGTACGGAAGACCAGGAGAAGACTACTCAACATTGTGTCATAACCTACATTGGCAAAGGATGCGAGGAAGAATAGATACACGTATATGTGTGAAAGAACCACATCTTGCACACCTAGAACAAACAAACCATTGTAATCAAATTTGCTGGGATAAAAAATAAAAAGTAAGTTACAAATACGAACAAGAAGTAATGAGACATAAAGTTAAAGGGCTTTTTCCTGGCACATTCCATTCTAATATACAACCTAGAACACCACTTCCATTAAGGCTCTGTTTCCCTAGGAACCAAATTTGGTAAAGGAGAAATGCTGCCACCTAGTGGCCGTTTCCTGCAAGAGCAGCTTTAAAGTCACAGCTAATGGTCACTTAACATTCACAAGGACTCAGGGCTGTAAAGGACACTTGCCCTAAATATTTGTGCTGAAGTAGGGAATGGACAAAAAATTCAAAACAGGCAAATGTTTCAAGAAGAGATTAGGAAGAGTTAAGTTTTACTCACACTCTTTTTAAAAAAAAGGAAAATGGATAAAAGCTCAACCTCAGGGAGTGTTAGACGCATGCAATCTAATCTACAAAAAGTTTCAACTTACACCAGTCGGCTGACCATCAGCAAAAAGTCTACAAACAATAAATGCTGAAGGGGTTTTAGAGAACTGTGTACCCTCTGCCTGCTGGTGAGACGTAAAGGGGTAACAGCCAATAATGAGAACAGAAAGGAGCTGCGTTTAAAAGTAAAAATGGAGGTACTATTCAATCCAGCAGGCGCACCATTGGACCTCTCACCTGAGAAGACAAGAATCGAGAAGACACAGGCCGCAAAAGCTGCAGTGCAGCCTTATTCACAATAGCCAAGACAGTGAAGCAATCAAAATGTCCAACAACAGGTAAATGGATAAAGAAGAAGTGGTCCGTGTACACAATGGAATATTAGCCATGGAAGACAATGAACCATTGCTCTTTGAGGCACCACAAATGAGTCTGGAGATAATCACGAAAGAGGAGGTAAGTTGGAAAGCAAAAGACCTGTGTTCTATGATAGCACTTATAGGCGTTATCTAATAACTGACACAAATGAACATATTTCCACAGAGAAAGACACTCACAGATTTAGAAAACAAACTATGCTCATCTAAAACGACAGGTGGGGGGAATGGATAAATTAAGATTAGTGTTACTATACGTATACAAACACATATGATATACATATCTCAAAAAGACCAACCATATAGCAAGGGACGTCTGCGGAACCCTCTGTAACATTTTACATGGGAAGAGGATCTGTACTTGAATAGACATATATAATGTACAAATGAACCAGATTGTGTACACCTAGGACAAACAATATTCTAAGCTTTACCCCAATTAAAACACTTTTAAAAACCAAGAAGAAATAATGACACATAAACTTATGGGGGTTTCTCCACGCACATTCCAATGTAATTTACAACCTAGGAACAGGACTTCCAGAAAGGCTCTGCTGCCCTACTCCCCAGATTTGGGAATGGAGAAATGCTGCCTCCTTGAGGCCACTTCCCACAACAGCAGCTTTAAACCCATTGCTAAAGGTCACTAAATATTCACCAAACTTGCAGTTCGGGAAATGACACCTGCTCTCTAAAAAAACGCTGGGGTGGAAAATCGACCAAATAACTCAAAAGAGGGCAACCTTCCAAGAAGACAATTTCAAGAGTTATATCGTACTGCCAATTGTTTCCTTTTTTTAACGGAAAAGAAAACGGCGGAGAAAAATGATGAGTTTTACGAATTTTCAAAGACATGCAAACCCAAATTACAAAAACCTATCAGCTCACAGCAGCCAGAAGGGCCATTAGCATCAATGCTGTAAACAATAAATGCTGAAGCGATTGTGGAGAAATGCGTACCCTCGATTCTAAGGGGGACGTGGTAAGAGCCACTAATGAAAACACAAAGAAGGTGCTTTGCAAAGGGAAACACGGTGCTACCAGTCAATCAATCACACCCACTGCTGGGCCTATCACCTGAGAAAATGAGAATCAAAAAGTCACAGGCTGGCAATCCTGCACTCCAACAATATTTACCATAGCCAACACTTGGAAGCAATGAAAATGTCCATCAACCGAGGAATGCACAAAGAAGAAGTGGTCCACGTACACAGTGGAAAATTACTCCAATAAAAAATAAAAATTAAATTTAAAAATCCAACAAAAGTAAGGAGACATCAGCTTGTGTGGGTTTGTCCGGGCACACTCCACTCTAATTTATAACCGAGAAACACCACAGGCCGCCAGGGCTTTTCCCTAGTTCCCAGGGTGGGGAACATAGAAAGGCTGCCGCCCTCTGGCAGTTACCTGCAAAAGCAGTTTTAAAGCCTGTGCTAATGGTCATTTCATAGGAACAAGTACTGCAGAACTGTAAATGAAACCTGCCCTCAAAATGTCTTCAGGGAGGTAACGGCCAAAACATTTCAAAAGGTGACACGTACGTTAAGAGAACACTTTGAAGAACTAAGGGGTAATCACTGCTTGAAAAATAAAAAGGACATGCCTTAAAGCTCAATTTCAACGGATTATGAGGCACATGCGAATTCAACCACAAAGAGGTATCAGCTCACACTTGTCAGAATAACCATGAGCAAGAAAACTACAAACAATAAATGCTGAAGGTGTTGTGGAGAAATGCATACCCTCAACTTCAAGGGGGACGGAAGTTGGAAAGGGCCACGAATGAGAACAGAATGGAGGTGCCTTAAAAAGGTAAACATTGAGCTACCATATGATCCAGCAGGCCCACTCCTCCACCTATAATCTAGGAAGAGAGAATTGGAAAGACACAGGCAGGCAAATCTGCATTGCCCAGTATTACAATAGCCAAGATATGGAAGTAACCAAAAAGACCACCAACAGATGGGTGGGCAAAGAAGAACTCCTCCATGTACAGATGGAATATTCGCTAGTGAAAAAAATGAAACAATGCCATTTGCAGCACCATAGATGAGTCTAGACGTAATCACGCCACGTGTACTAAGTGAGAAAGCAAAAGGCACATATCCTATCATATCACTTTCAGGAGTTACTTAAAAATTGATACCAATGAAGATATTTCCACAGAGAAAGGCAATCACAGATTCATTACAAAACTTATGGTTCACCAAATAGAAAGGGATGAGGATTGGATACATTGCCATATTGGGGTTAACAGAGATATACAAACCATGTGAAATATATAACCCCCAAAGACGTACGGAAGACCAGGAGAAGACTACTCAACATTGTGTCATAACCTACATTGGCAAAGGATGCGAGGAAGAATAGATACACGTATATGTGTGAAAGAACCACATCTTGCACACCTAGAACAAACAAACCATTGTAATCAAATTTGCTGGGATAAAAAATAAAAAGTAAGTTACAAATACGAACAAGAAGTAATGAGACATAAAGTTAAAGGGCTTTTTCCTGGCACATTCCATTCTAATATACAACCTAGAACACCACTTCCATTAAGGCTCTGTTTCCCTAGGAACCAAATTTGGTAAAGGAGAAATGCTGCCACCTAGTGGCCGTTTCCTGCAAGAGCAGCTTTAAAGTCACAGCTAATGGTCACTTAACATTCACAAGGACTCAGGGCTGTAAAGGACACTTGCCCTAAATATTTGTGCTGAAGTAGGGAATGGACAAAAAATTCAAAACAGGCAAATGTTTCAAGAAGAGATTAGGAAGAGTTAAGTTTTACTCACACTCTTTTTAAAAAAAAGGAAAATGGATAAAAGCTCAACCTCAGGGAGTGTTAGACGCATGCAATCTAATCTACAAAAAGTTTCAACTTACACCAGTCGGCTGACCATCAGCAAAAAGTCTACAAACAATAAATGCTGAAGGGGTTTTAGAGAACTGTGTACCCTCTGCCTGCTGGTGAGACGTAAAGGGGTAACAGCCAATAATGAGAACAGAAAGGAGCTGCGTTTAAAAGTAAAAATGGAGGTACTATTCAATCCAGCAGGCGCACCATTGGACCTCTCACCTGAGAAGACAAGAATCGAGAAGACACAGGCCGCAAAAGCTGCAGTGCAGCCTTATTCACAATAGCCAAGACAGTGAAGCAATCAAAATGTCCAACAACAGGTAAATGGATAAAGAAGAAGTGGTCCGTGTACACAATGGAATATTAGCCATGGAAGACAATGAACCATTGCTCTTTGAGGCACCACAAATGAGTCTGGAGATAATCACGAAAGAGGAGGTAAGTTGGAAAGCAAAAGACCTGTGTTCTATGATAGCACTTATAGGCGTTATCTAATAACTGACACAAATGAACATATTTCCACAGAGAAAGACACTCACAGATTTAGAAAACAAACTATGCTCATCTAAAACGACAGGTGGGGGGAATGGATAAATTAAGATTAGTGTTACTATACGTATACAAACACATATGATATACATATCTCAAAAAGACCAACCATATAGCAAGGGACGTCTGCGGAACCCTCTGTAACATTTTACATGGGAAGAGGATCTGTACTTGAATAGACATATATAATGTACAAATGAACCAGATTGTGTACACCTAGGACAAACAATATTCTAAGCTTTACCCCAATTAAAACACTTTTAAAAACCAAGAAGAAATAATGACACATAAACTTATGGGGGTTTCTCCACGCACATTCCAATGTAATTTACAACCTAGGAACACGACTTCCAGAAAGGCTCTGCTGCCCTACTCCCCAGATTTGGGAATGGAGAAATGCTGCCTCCTTGAGGCCACTTCCCACAACAGCAGCTTTAAACCCATTGCTAAAGGTCACTAAATATTCACCAAACTTGCAGTTCGGGAAATGACACCTGCTCTCTAAAAAAACGCTGGGGTGGAAAATCGACCAAATAACTCAAAAGAGGGCAACCTTCCAAGAAGACAATTTCAAGAGTTATATCGTACTGCCAATTGTTTCCTTTTTTTAACGGAAAAGAAAACGGCGGAGAAAAATGATGAGTTTTACGAATTTTCAAAGACATGCAAACCCAAATTACAAAAACCTATCAGCTCACAGCAGCCAGAAGGGCCATTAGCATCAATGCTGTAAACAATAAATGCTGAAGCGATTGTGGAGAAATGCGTACCCTCGATTCTAAGGGGGACGTGGTAAGAGCCACTAATGAAAACACAAAGAAGGTGCTTTGCAAAGGGAAACACGGTGCTACCAGTCAATCAATCACACCCACTGCTGGGCCTATCACCTGAGAAAATGAGAATCAAAAAGTCACAGGCTGGCAATCCTGCACTCCAACAATATTTACCATAGCCAACACTTGGAAGCAATGAAAATGTCCATCAACCGAGGAATGCACAAAGAAGAAGTGGTCCACGTACACAGTGGAAAATTACTCCAATAAAAAATAAAAATTAAATTTAAAAATCCAACAAAAGTAAGGAGACATCAGCTTGTGTGGGTTTGTCCGGGCACACTCCACTCTAATTTATAACCGAGAAACACCACAGGCCGCCAGGGCTTTTCCCTAGTTCCCAGGGTGGGGAACATAGAAAGGCTGCCGCCCTCTGGCAGTTACCTGCAAAAGCAGTTTTAAAGCCTGTGCTAATGGTCATTTCATAGGAACAAGTACTGCAGAACTGTAAATGAAACCTGCCCTCAAAATGTCTTCAGGGAGGTAACGGCCAAAACATTTCAAAAGGTGACACGTACGTTAAGAGAACACTTTGAAGAACTAAGGGGTAATCACTGCTTGAAAAATAAAAAGGACATGCCTTAAAGCTCAATTTCAACGGATTATGAGGCACATGCGAATTCAACCACAAAGAGGTATCAGCTCACACTTGTCAGAATAACCATGAGCAAGAAAACTACAAACAATAAATGCTGAAGGTGTTGTGGAGAAATGCATACCCTCAACTTCAAGGGGGACGGAAGTTGGAAAGGGCCACGAATGAGAACAGAATGGAGGTGCCTTAAAAAGGTCAACATTGAGCTACCATATGATCCAGCAGGCCCACTCCTCCACCTATAATCTAGGAAGAGAGAATTGGAAAGACACAGGCAGGCAAATCTGCATTGCCCAGTATTACAATAGCCAAGATATGGAAGTAACCAAAAAGACCACCAACAGATGGGTGGGCAAAGAAGAACTCCTCCATGTACAGATGGAATATTCGCTAGTGAAAAAAATGAAACAATGCCATTTGCAGCACCATAGATGAGTCTAGACGTAATCACGCCACGTGTACTAAGTGAGAAAGCAAAAGGCACATATCCTATCATATCACTTTCAGGAGTTACTTAAAAATTGATACCAATGAAGATATTTCCACAGAGAAAGGCAATCACAGATTCATTACAAAACTTATGGTTCACCAAATAGAAAGGGATGAGGATTGGATACATTGCCATATTGGGGTTAACAGAGATAGACAAACCATGTGAAATATATAACCCCCAAAGACGTACGGAAGACCAGGAGAAGACTACTCAACATTGTGTCATAACCTACATTGGCAAAGGATGCGAGGAAGAATAGATACACGTATATGTGTGAAAGAACCACATCTTGCACACCTAGAACAAACAAACCATTGTAATCAAATTTGCTGGGATAAAAAATAAAAAGTAAGTTACAAATACGAACAAGAAGTAATGAGACATAAAGTTAAAGGGCTTTTTCCTGGCACATTCCATTCTAATATACAACCTAGAACACCACTTCCATTAAGGCTCTGTTTCCCTAGGAACCAAATTTGGTAAAGGAGAAATGCTGCCACCTAGTGGCCGTTTCCTGCAAGAGCAGCTTTAAAGTCACAGCTAATGGTCACTTAACATTCACAAGGACTCAGGGCTGTAAAGGACACTTGCCCTAAATATTTGTGCTGAAGTAGGGAATGGACAAAAAATTCAAAACAGGCAAATGTTTCAAGAAGAGATTAGGAAGAGTTAAGTTTTACTCACACTCTTTTTAAAAAAAAGGAAAATGGATAAAAGCTCAACCTCAGGGAGTGTTAGACGCATGCAATCTAATCTACAAAAAGTTTCAACTTACACCAGTCGGCTGACCATCAGCAAAAAGTCTACAAACAATAAATGCTGAAGGGGTTTTAGAGAACTGTGTACCCTCTGCCTGCTGGTGAGACGTAAAGGGGTAACAGCCAATAATGAGAACAGAAAGGAGCTGCGTTTAAAAGTAAAAATGGAGGTACTATTCAATCCAGCAGGCGCACCATTGGACCTCTCACCTGAGAAGACAAGAATCGAGAAGACACAGGCCGCAAAAGCTGCAGTGCAGCCTTATTCACAATAGCCAAGACAGTGAAGCAATCAAAATGTCCAACAACAGGTAAATGGATAAAGAAGAAGTGGTCCGTGTACACAATGGAATATTAGCCATGGAAGACAATGAACCATTGCTCTTTGAGGCACCACAAATGAGTCTGGAGATAATCACGAAAGATGAGGTAAGTTGGAAAGCAAAAGACCTGTGTTCTATGATAGCACTTATAGGCGTTATCTAATAACTGACACAAATGAACATATTTCCACAGAGAAAGACACTCACAGATTTAGAAAACAAACTATGCTCATCTAAAACGACAGGTGGGGGGAATGGATAAATTAAGAGTAGTGTTACTATACGTATACAAACACATATGATATACATATCTCAAAAAGACCAACCATATAGCAAGGGACGTCTGCGGAACCCTCTGTAACATTTTACATGGGAAGAGGATCTGTACTTGAATAGACATATATAATGTACAAATGAACCAGATTGTGTACACCTAGGACAAACAATATTCTAAGCTTTACCCCAATTAAAACACTTTTAAAAACCAAGAAGAAATAATGACACATAAACTTATGGGGGTTTCTCCACGCACATTCCAATGTAATTTACAACCTAGGAACACGACTTCCAGAAAGGCTCTGCTGCCCTACTCCCCAGATTTGGGAATGGAGAAATGCTGCCTCCTTGAGGCCACTTCCCACAACAGCAGCTTTAAACCCATTGCTAAAGGTCACTAAATATTCACCAAACTTGCAGTTCGGGAAATGACACCTGCTCTCTAAAAAAACGCTGGGGTGGAAAATCGACCAAATAACTCAAAAGAGGGCAACCTTCCAAGAAGACAATTTCAAGAGTTATATCGTACTGCCAATTGTTTCCTTTTTTTAACGGAAAAGAAAACGGCGGAGAAAAATGATGAGTTTTACGAATTTTCAAAGACATGCAAACCCAAATTACAAAAACCTATCAGCTCACAGCAGCCAGAAGGGCCATTAGCATCAATGCTGTAAACAATAAATGCTGAAGCGATTGTGGAGAAATGCGTACCCTCGATTCTAAGGGGGACGTGGTAAGAGCCACTAATGAAAACACAAAGAAGGTGCTTTGCAAAGGGAAACACGGTGCTACCAGTCAATCAATCACACCCACTGCTGGGCCTATCACCTGAGAAAATGAGAATCAAAAAGTCACAGGCTGGCAATCCTGCACTCCAACAATATTTACCATAGCCAACACTTGGAAGCAATGAAAATGTCCATCAACCGAGGAATGCACAAAGAAGAAGTGGTCCACGTACACAGTGGAAAATTACTCCAATAAAAAATAAAAATTAAATTTAAAAATCCAACAAAAGTAAGGAGACATCAGCTTGTGTGGGTTTGTCCGGGCACACTCCACTCTAATTTATAACCGAGAAACACCACAGGCCGCCAGGGCTTTTCCCTAGTTCCCAGGGTGGGGAACATAGAAAGGCTGCCGCCCTCTGGCAGTTACCTGCAAAAGCAGTTTTAAAGCCTGTGCTAATGGTCATTTCATAGGAACAAGTACTGCAGAACTGTAAATGAAACCTGCCCTCAAAATGTCTTCAGGGAGGTAACGGCCAAAACATTTCAAAAGGTGACACGTACGTTAAGAGAACACTTTGAAGAACTAAGGGGTAATCACTGCTTGAAAAATAAAAAGGACATGCCTTAAAGCTCAATTTCAACGGATTATGAGGCACATGCGAATTCAACCACAAAGAGGTATCAGCTCACACTTGTCAGAATAACCATGAGCAAGAAAACTACAAACAATAAATGCTGAAGGTGTTGTGGAGAAATGCATACCCTCAACTTCAAGGGGGACGGAAGTTGGAAAGGGCCACGAATGAGAACAGAATGGAGGTGCCTTAAAAAGGTAAACATTGAGCTACCATATGATCCAGCAGGCCCACTCCTCCACCTATAATCTAGGAAGAGAGAATTGGAAAGACACAGGCAGGCAAATCTGCATTGCCCAGTATTACAATAGCCAAGATATGGAAGTAACCAAAAAGACCACCAACAGATGGGTGGGCAAAGAAGAACTCCTCCATGTACAGATGGAATATTCGCTAGTGAAAAAAATGAAACAATGCCATTTGCAGCACCATAGATGAGTCTAGACGTAATCACGCCACGTGTACTAAGTGAGAAAGCAAAAGGCACATATCCTATCATATCACTTTCAGGAGTTACTTAAAAATTGATACCAATGAAGATATTTCCACAGAGAAAGGCAATCACAGATTCATTACAAAACTTATGGTTCACCAAATAGAAAGGGATGAGGATTGGATACATTGCCATATTGGGGTTAACAGAGATAGACAAACCATGTGAAATATATAACCCCCAAAGACGTACGGAAGACCAGGAGAAGACTACTCAACATTGTGTCATAACCTACATTGGCAAAGGATGCGAGGAAGAATAGATACACGTATATGTGTGAAAGAACCACATCTTGCACACCTAGAACAAACAAACCATTGTAATCAAATTTGCTGGGATAAAAAATAAAAAGTAAGTTACAAATACGAACAAGAAGTAATGAGACATAAAGTTAAAGGGCTTTTTCCTGGCACATTCCATTCTAATATACAACCTAGAACACCACTTCCATTAAGGCTCTGTTTCCCTAGGAACCAAATTTGGTAAAGGAGAAATGCTGCCACCTAGTGGCCGTTTCCTGCAAGAGCAGCTTTAAAGTCACAGCTAATGGTCACTTAACATTCACAAGGACTCAGGGCTGTAAAGGACACTTGCCCTAAATATTTGTGCTGAAGTAGGGAATGGACAAAAAATTCAAAACAGGCAAATGTTTCAAGAAGAGATTAGGAAGAGTTAAGTTTTACTCACACTCTTTTTAAAAAAAAGGAAAATGGATAAAAGCTCAACCTCAGGGAGTGTTAGACGCATGCAATCTAATCTACAAAAAGTTTCAACTTACACCAGTCGGCTGACCATCAGCAAAAAGTCTACAAACAATAAATGCTGAAGGGGTTTTAGAGAACTGTGTACCCTCTGCCTGCTGGTGAGACGTAAAGGGGTAACAGCCAATAATGAGAACAGAAAGGAGCTGCGTTTAAAAGTAAAAATGGAGGTACTATTCAATCCAGCAGGCGCACCATTGGACCTCTCACCTGAGAAGACAAGAATCGAGAAGACACAGGCCGCAAAAGCTGCAGTGCAGCCTTATTCACAATAGCCAAGACAGTGAAGCAATCAAAATGTCCAACAACAGGTAAATGGATAAAGAAGAAGTGGTCCGTGTACACAATGGAATATTAGCCATGGAAGACAATGAACCATTGCTCTTTGAGGCACCACAAATGAGTCTGGAGATAATCACGAAAGATGAGGTAAGTTGGAAAGCAAAAGACCTGTGTTCTATGATAGCACTTATAGGCGTTATCTAATAACTGACACAAATGAACATATTTCCACAGAGAAAGACACTCACAGATTTAGAAAACAAACTATGCTCATCTAAAACGACAGGTGGGGGGAATGGATAAATTAAGATTAGTGTTACTATACGTATACAAACACATATGATATACATATCTCAAAAAGACCAACCATATAGCAAGGGACGTCTGCGGAACCCTCTGTAACATTTTACATGGGAAGAGGATCTGTACTTGAATAGACATATATAATGTACAAATGAACCAGATTGTGTACACCTAGGACAAACAATATTCTAAGCTTTACCCCAATTAAAACACTTTTAAAAACCAAGAAGAAATAATGACACATAAACTTATGGGGGTTTCTCCACGCACATTCCAATGTAATTTACAACCTAGGAACACGACTTCCAGAAAGGCTCTGCTGCCCTACTCCCCAGATTTGGGAATGGAGAAATGCTGCCTCCTTGAGGCCACTTCCCACAACAGCAGCTTTAAACCCATTGCTAAAGGTCACTAAATGTTCACCAAACTTGCAGTTCGGGAAATGACACCTGCTCTCTAAAAAAACGCTGGGGTGGAAAATCGACCAAATAACTCAAAAGAGGGCAACCTTCCAAGAAGACAATTTCAAGAGTTATATCGTACTGCCAATTGTTTCCTTTTTTTAACGGAAAAGAAAACGGCGGAGAAAAATGATGAGTTTTACGAATTTTCAAAGACATGCAAACCCAAATTACAAAAACCTATCAGCTCACAGCAGCCAGAAGGGCCATTAGCATCAATGCTGTAAACAATAAATGCTGAAGCGATTGTGGAGAAATGCGTACCCTCGATTCTAAGGGGGACGTGGTAAGAGCCACTAATGAAAACACAAAGAAGGTGCTTTGCAAAGGGAAACACGGTGCTACCAGTCAATCAATCACACCCACTGCTGGGCCTATCACCTGAGAAAATGAGAATCAAAAAGTCACAGGCTGGCAATCCTGCACTCCAACAATATTTACCATAGCCAACACTTGGAAGCAATGAAAATGTCCATCAACCGAGGAATGCACAAAGAAGAAGTGGTCCACGTACACAGTGGAAAATTACTCCAATAAAAAATAAAAATTAAATTTAAAAATCCAACAAAAGTAAGGAGACATCAGCTTGTGTGGGTTTGTCCGGGCACACTCCACTCTAATTTATAACCGAGAAACACCACAGGCCGCCAGGGCTTTTCCCTAGTTCCCAGGGTGGGGAACATAGAAAGGCTGCCGCCCTCTGGCAGTTACCTGCAAAAGCAGTTTTAAAGCCTGTGCTAATGGTCATTTCATAGGAACAAGTACTGCAGAACTGTAAATGAAACCTGCCCTCAAAATGTCTTCAGGGAGGTAACGGCCAAAACATTTCAAAAGGTGACACGTACGTTAAGAGAACACTTTGAAGAACTAAGGGGTAATCACTGCTTGAAAAATAAAAAGGACATGCCTTAAAGCTCAATTTCAACGGATTATGAGGCACATGCGAATTCAACCACAAAGAGGTATCAGCTCACACTTGTCAGAATAACCATGAGCAAGAAAACTACAAACAATAAATGCTGAAGGTGTTGTGGAGAAATGCATACCCTCAACTTCAAGGGGGACGTAAGTTGGAAAGGGCCACGAATGAGAACAGAATGGAGGTGCCTTAAAAAGGTAAACATTGAGCTACCATATGATCCAGCAGGCCCACTCCTCCACCTATAATCTAGGAAGAGAGAATTGGAAAGACACAGGCAGGCAAATCTGCATTGCCCAGTATTACAATAGCCAAGATATGGAAGTAACCAAAAAGACCACCAACAGATGGGTGGGCAAAGAAGAACTCCTCCATGTACAGATGGAATATTCGCTAGTGAAAAAAATGAAACAATGCCATTTGCAGCACCATAGATGAGTCTAGACGTAATCACGCCACGTGTACTAAGTGAGAAAGCAAAAGGCACATATCCTATCATATCACTTTCAGGAGTTACTTAAAAATTGATACCAATGAAGATATTTCCACAGAGAAAGGCAATCACAGATTCATTACAAAACTTATGGTTCACCAAATAGAAAGGGATGAGGATTGGATACATTGCCATATTGGGGTTAACAGAGATAGACAAACCATGTGAAATATACAACCCCCAAAGACGTACGGAAGACCAGGAGAAGACTACTCAACATTGTGTCATAACCTACATTGGCAAAGGATGCGAGGAAGAATAGATACACGTATATGTGTGAAAGAACCACATCTTGCACACCTAGAACAAACAAACCATTGTAATCAAATTTGCTGGGATAAAAAATAAAAAGTAAGTTACAAATACGAACAAGAAGTAATGAGACATAAAGTTAAAGGGCTTTTTCCTGGCACATTCCATTCTA